>NC_035435.2:92440486-92744721 GCF_002127325.2 Helianthus annuus | reverse complement strand
GTACTTTGTAAGGGCCCGGATATTCTTCGCCAACCTAGCTATGTAAGGGCCTAGATCCATAGCAGCCCTTTTACCTCCCCGGCAAGGCCTATTGAACGACCACGCAAAAGAAACTAGCCAAGTTCCAGTTCCGCTTCTCCACCATACACATCAATGCGAAAATATCCAACCAATTCGCCTTGTTTTCCCCCGCCTTCCTCGCTACAACTGTCGTCGCCAACATCTTTCAAATATACCTGTATATAGGATCACGAACCGATGTGATTAAGGTTCGTACGCGAGAATGGTTGAGACGCAATTGTATCCCCAAAATCTTTCCAAATCCACCGAATTCAAACACGAGGGTGATTAAACACACCCCTTAAACCATTAATGAACTCCTCCGTCGCCACTTCTTCCGGAGAGTACAAACCCAACGCCACTCCAAACTGAGGTATGGTCATCTCATAAAGATTTCTACCCAAAGAAAACGATACCGCATTAGCTTCAGAAAAAGCACCCTTTTTGTGATGGAAGGTACAATGAAACTCGATAGTAAGCTCGGTATATTGCGTCTTGTCACAAGCATCCATAGCCATCCTCAACCTCGGTCCTAACAATTCTGCCACCCACTCACTTGCTCCCATACTTTGCAACCATTCCCAGTCTATGACACGATGCTCCAAAGTCTGAGTTACCACATACTTTTTGAGCTTTACCCTTTCTTCGGTATCTTCTTCAAAATCCAACATCGGATGATCAACCAACCTTTCAATCCGGGCATACACTCTCCTGTCATTCCCACGATACTTAATTTTTCTTTTCCTTGGGTTTGACGAGGAACCTGCACCTGACATGATCTGCAAAACAAGAAATATTTGACAAGAAAACAATGCAAATTGTTAGTACCACAAGCTATTTTTGGTATTTTTAATTTTTTAAATTTTTTTTTGTGTTTTTATCTTTTTTTTTATGAAAGAAAAATAAAACATTAAAGAAATAGCCGTATAGCATTTAGTTCGCGGCTACTTTCAAAAAAATGGGTTACCGTTTACAAAAGCGTAAGTTACACATCATTCTACCCGAATGGAGATTGAGTACGGGCAAAAAGTTGTGAACTTGTACATGCATATAAGTAAACCCGACACTAGACTCAAACTACTATCCTAAAGACACTTCTAAACTCAACGACTCGAACGACCTGCGACTCAATGTACATTATCTCCTCCCGGCACTTTAATTGTCCTCAATTGAGCTTAAGTGCCAAAATATCCCCATACTTGAGGCGAACACACGTGAGAGTTTGACATTTTAAACCTTGACACAACTTTGGTGGCAACAAAATCTGTTTAGAAAACTAACTTCATTTGCAAAAATCAGTTCAAAAACTTATTTTTTTAGCAAAAAATCATAGTTATACCCAAATAAACCCATAAAGCTCAAACGTGATGCCTAGTAGTCCAAACATACCCCACAAGTGTCAAACAACCTCAAGCAAAGCAAAGCAAACCAACCCGAACCATCCGCAGACCCGATTTGTATGTAAACATCCAAACATAGCCACCCGCATACCGCTAACATGAGAACATGTTTAAAAATTCTAACTTTAAGACCCTACACAAACCCTAAAACAAGACATGACTGACCCGACACTAAAGCAAAGCAATAAAGCTACCTACTAGTGAGAAATCACAGAAAACATACCTTGGAATCGGATTAAACAAGAAAAATGAAGTCTTGAACTTTTTGCACACGAATTTGCCCAAAAACATGAAAATGGAGTGCGAAATCGGGTGAAATAGATGGTGAAGATTGTGGGGAATGTGATTGTGGTGATTTAGGAAGAAGAACGGAGTGATTTGGTGAAGAAATGAGTGAGTTATGGTGATTTTAGTGCAATTTCGCGTTCTAGGGTTTGGAAAAAGGGAAAGGAACAAATGCAGTGAACAGGGTCAAAAGAAACGAATTTAAAAGGTTCAACAAGGCGTCGCGTGACGCGTTGGGTACCCCTGGGGGCCTCGCGTAGCGCGGCGGGTATGATTTATTTATTTTTTTGAACCTTAAGCCCTCGCGTGACGCGAAGGGCCTAGGCGTCGCGCGAGGCATCGTTTTTCACAGAATGTTTCGTCCAAAAATTGGTTCCATGCCTTAGAAAATTTTTTGAAACTTTCCGAACCCATCCAAAACCCTCAAAAATGATTCTAAGTGTCCAGGACACTTACCTGGGACCTCTTTTCTCATGCCTTCTACGTTCCGTATCGGTGATGAAACCTGCAAAATTCTCAACGACACAAAACAAACACCGAAAAACTACGAAAAACACGAAAAATTAAGAAATTTACAAACGGTACATACTCTACACGCGAAGCTTTTCGCGCTCACTGATCGATGAAGGTAGGTGGGTCCTCTAGAGGAATTTCTTCCTCTTCAGTAGTATCAATAGGACCTCCCAAGTAATGTTTCAGTCTATGACCGTTTACCTTCCACACACCTTTGTCGACTTCATCGTATAATTCAACCGTGCCGTATGGAAACACTTCTTTCACCACATACGGGCCACTCCATCTTGATTTCAATTTTCCTGCTATCAATTTCAACCGTGAATTGAACAAAAGTACTTTGTCACCTACCTTAAAATCTTTCAAACCTCGCAACCGCCTATCATGCAATGCCTTGGTTTTCCCCTTGATACTCCATGATCGTTCATAGGCGGCATCCCTTAGAGCTTCCAACTCGTGAATCTGGAAGAATCTCCTCCTTGCGGCTTCGGTAAGGTCAAGGTTTACGGTTTTTAATGCCCACAACGCCCTATGCTCTAATTCTACCGGAAGATGGCAAGCTTTGCCATACACAATCATAAAGGGTGTTGTGCCTAACGGTGTCTTATAGGCGGTATGGAAAGCCCACAAAGCGTCGTCGAGTTTTTGCGACCAATCCTTTCTACTTTTTCCTACCGTTTTCTCTAAGATTCTCTTCACCTCTCGGTTAGCATTCTCTACTTGGCCACTAGTTTGCGGGTGGTACGCGGTGGAAAGACGATGAGTGACACCGTAGCGTGCAAGTGCCTTTTCCATGGCGGAATTGCAAAAATGCGTGCCACGGTCACTTATGATAGCTTTAGGGACTCCGAAACGCGTGAATAGCTTCTTAAGGAATCTCACCACCACTCGAGCATCATTGGTGGGCAAAGCTTGAGCTTCGACCCACTTCGAAACGTAGTCAATGGCCACGAGGATGTACCTATTCCCACTAGAGGATGGGAAAGGTCCCATGAAGTCAATGCCCCATACGTCAAAGATTTCCAAGACTTGGATGGGATTTTGAGGCATTTCATCCTTGGATGAGATGTTGCCAGTACGTTGGCAACGGTCACAAGTCCTAACAAACTCTACGGCATCCTTAACTACCGTTGGCCAATAAAACCCACTATCGAAAACCTTTTGTGCCGTCACATTAGCCCCGTGATGGCCTCCCGTTAAACCCTCGTGCACATGTCTAAGGATGTCTAAACCATCCTCCTTTGAAACGCATCTCCTAAGCACTCTATCTCCACCTATCCTAAAGAGGTAAGGGTCGTCCCAAATATACTTCCTAGCCTCCCTAAGAAGCTTTTTCTTTTGTTGGTAGGACATACCCCTCACAAGATCTCCGGTTGCTAAATAGTTTGCCAAATCCGAGAAACATGGCAAACCCTCTACCTCGGCACTAACGAAGTCTATGGTTTCGTGGGGAAAGGTATCTCCTATGGAATCCTCACGAACCTCCTCTCTCTTTGGATCCTCTAATCGTGACAAGTGGTCGGCGGCCACGTTTTCCGTTCCCTTTTTATCCTTAATTTCTATGTCGAACTCGGAGAGCAAAAGAATCCATCTAATAAGACGCGGCTTTGCGTCTTTCTTTTGAAACAGAAATCGCAAAGCGGAATGGTCGGTGAACACGGTGGTTTTGGAAAGCACGAGATATGAGCGAAACTTATCAAACGCAAACACTACGGCTAAGAGTTCCTTTTCCGTCGTGGTATAGTTCTCTTGAGCATCGTTTAGAGTTTTGCTTGCGTAGTAGATCGGATGAAAGTGTTTATCGACTCTTTGACCTAGGACCGCACCTACGGCATAATCGCTTGCGTCACACATGAGCTCGAAAGGTAAGCTCCAATTGGGCGAAACAAGTATCGGGGCACTAACAAGTTTTTCTTTCAAGAAGTCGAACGCCTTGATGCACTCCTCGTCGAAGACGAAAGGTGCATCCTTCTCTAAAAGCTTAGTCATCGGGCGTGTGATTTTGGAAAAATCTTTTATAAAACGCCTATAAAAGCCCGCATGACCTAGAAAGCTCCTAACGGACTTAACACTAGTAGGTGGAGGCAATCTACTTATGGTATCTATCTTGGCCCTATCCACCTCTATACCCTCTCTTGACACCTTATGTCCTAACACTATCCCCTCCGTCGCCATAAAGTGACACTTCTCCCAATTCAACATAAGATTTATCTCTATGCACCTCTTAAGCATCCTATCAAGATTAGAAAGACATTGGTTGAAAGTGGTGCCATAAACCGAGAAGTCATCCATGAAGACCTCCATGGAAGTCTCAAGCATGTCTTGGAATATGGCAACCATGCATCTTTGGAAAGTGGCCGGAGCGTTGCATAACCCGAAAGGCATGCGGCGATACGCATAAGTGCCGTAAGGGCATGTGAACGTCGTTTTATCTTGATCCTCCGGGGCGATGGGGATCTGAAAATAACCCGAAAATCCATCGAGAAAACAATAAAATTGTTGACCCGCTAGACGCTCCAACATTTGGTCAATGAACGGTAAGGGGAAGTGGTCTTTCCGGGTGGCATCGTTTAACTTTCGGTAGTCTATGCACACACGCCATCCGGTAACGGTACGGGAAGGGATTAACTCATTCTTTTCATTCATGATCACCGTCATCCCACCCTTCTTTGGGACGACTTGGGTCGGGCTAACCCATGGTGAATCGGAAATGGGGTAAATTACCCCGGCATCTAACAACTTAAGAACCTCTTTCTTAACAACCTCTTGCATGTTCGGATTAAAGCGCCTTTGAGGTTGCACCACCGGCTTATAGTCATCTTCCATGAGTATCCGGTGGGTACAATAGGCGGGGCTTATGCCCTTGATATCCGAAAGACGCCATGCAATGGCTTCCCTATTCACTCTCAACACCTCTAACAACCTACCCTTCTCTCCCTCCTCTAACTTAGACGAAATAATGACGGGAAACTCGGACCCCTCACCTAGGAAAGCGTACTCTAAGTGGGACGGGAGGACTTTGAGTTCTAAAGGGGCGGGCTTCTCTATAGGTGTACTCTCACTCTCACTCTTAATTTCACTCAATTCTAGCACCTCTGGGACCCACTCGTCCTCGTCTACCTCTTCACTTTCACTAACAACCTCCTCAACCTTCTCAACTACCTCCTCTATCCTACTCTCGACTAGGTCGGCTCCACTAATATAGTCAAAGCAATGGTCAACACAAGATAAGAAAGACTCTATGAAATAGACCGAATGACAAGGACTACTAAGATCGTTGGAACCACTAGGGTGTTCCATGGAGCGTGCTATCTCGAAAGTGACCCTCTCCTCGCCGACTTGAAGTGTGATTTTCCCGTCAAAGACATCGATGATGGCCTTGGCGGTACACAAGAATGGGCGTCCTAGAATGATGGGAACCTTTTCGTCGGCTTCCATATCAAGAACGACAAAGTCTACGGGGAAGACGAACTTATCCACTTTGACTAGAAGGTTTTCAATAACGGACCTATCGGCTAGCGACAAAGACATGCGTGTAGGTGACAACTCTCCTAGACCTAACCTCTCATACAAGGAATATGGCATTAGGTTTATACTCGCTCCTAGATCGGCTAGGGCCCTACACTCGGTATCACTCCCAAACAAGCACGGGATAGTAAAAAGGCCCGGATCCGTCAATTTTTCCGGAACCTTATTCAACACTACGGCGGAACATCCTCCACTAAGGGGGATGTTAGAAACCTCTCCTAACCTATCCTTGCGTTTTAGAAGGTTTTTTAGGAATTTTGCATATTTCGGCATTGATTGAAGAGCTTCTATAAAAGGAAGGTTGATCCTAGTAGCTTAAAGATCTCTAGAAATTTCCCGTACTCTTTGGAATAGGTTTGATTTTTAAGGCGGGAAGGAAACGGAGCACGGGAAATATCAACATTGGGTGATGGAACGACTTGAACGGGTTTCTTTCCTACACTCTTCTCACTCGAAGGCCCCCCGGTGTGTGCGGTACTTTCTGGGATTAACCTAGGTTGCACTTTACCGGGCGTCTCCATTTCAATCTCCTCATCTACGGGGTCCTCATCTTCTATCTCAACACTCTCGGGTCTCACTACCTCTCCTAAGGTCCTACCACTACGGGTCGAAATTGCCTTCAAAGAGCCAGGTGGGTTGGGCCTTGTGTTGCCCGAAAATTGACCGGGAGGTCGTTCTTGCAACTGGCGTGCAATATCCCCAACTTGCCTTTGAAGGTCTAAGAAGCTTGAATGATTATTCTTTAGGAGCGTAGCGTGGTCCTCTAAGGTACGTTGGGTAGCCTAATCCTTAACCAATAATTGGGAAAGAAGGTCCTCTATCCTAGACAAACTACCACCCGACCCCTCACTCTTAGGTTGAACCTCTTGGTTTGACCCCTCACCTCTGAACTGCCCCCCTGAACCTGAACTAGCAAATTGACCTGTTTGACCCGACCCCCTACTAGAATAAAAACCTGGCCCCCTACTTTGGTATTGACCTGACGGAAAACCAGGGGGGTTACCTGAGGAGCGATAATTATTAGCACGCCAATTAGAGTTACTATTGTTGAACGGGTTAGTTGGACCCCTATTTTGACCTGCTAAATACTCGACCTGCTCTAGGGTGATGGTTGGGCAATCTATGGTGTCATGTCCCCCTCTACAAACCTCGCATCTATCTACCTTCTTCTTAATTTCTAGCAACTCTTTGGTGATATAGTCAAGCTGAGATATTACCTTTGAGTCTGAAACGACTTGATTCACTCCTCGAGAAGATGAGGAAGTAATCACAGGATTGGAATTCCTGCCGGTAGCACTATGATCTATATCAGCATGAGCGAAGCTCTCAAAGAGGTCATTGCAGTCAGCCACAGTTTTCTTTCCCATTAGGTGGCCTCCTGCGGATGTGTCGAATCGGGCCTTGCACTCAGGGGTAAGACCATTATAAAATTTTACTACTAAGGCCCAATCCGACAGTCCATGTTGGGAACAACGCGAGAGCAATGTTTGAAACCTCTCCCATGCTAAGTGATAAGGTTCGTCAGGCTCCATTCTGAAGGAATGGATCTGATCTCGAAGGCGGGAGGCCTTCGCAGGTGGGAAATACTTAGCAAGGAAGGCATCTCTAAGTCCAGCCCAAGTGGTGTAAGTACCTGCCGGCTGCGAATCAAGCCGGCGGCTGCGCGGCCAGCAAGCGAAAAGGGGAAGACTTGGAGATAGCGGGCATCAAGATTCACACCTTCGATGCCGAAGGTGCTACACAGACGGGTGAGACGGTTGATATGTGCTGGCGCGTCTTCATCATCACGACCGTGAAACTGACAAGAGTTGTTAATGGCAGTCATGATGTATGAAGGAATTTGCCAAGACTTATCATTGGTGATTTCAGGGAGGGTGATGGGTGAGTTTGCGGTAAAACCCGCGGTGGAACGCTGGTGGACAGTTTGGTTCTCGGCCATTTGGTGAACTGGTGGTGGACTAGGGTGACGGGAGGGTGGTGGGGAATTATGGGGTGATGACTTCGGGGTGAAGTCGTAGTTCGGTGGTTTAGATGGAAGTGTAGAGTCAGAAAGGGCTGAAGATGAAGTTGGGGGTTTTCGAACCTGAGGGATTGGTGTGGAGAAGGAAGACTTGTCAATTGGTGGCTTCACTGGTCCCTGCGAACGCGTGTGGGCATGAACTGCAAAACCAAGAATAAAACAAGTAAATCAACTCCAATAAAAGACTCAAAGAAATACGAAAAAGACACTAAAACTACTTGGACTCCTACGACTCACAAACACACAAAAAGCACGTAACGATATCAGTTGAAATCCAAACAAAGCAGTTAACGCAATTGCCAAGAGTCCCCGGCAACGGCACCAAAAACTTGATGTGGAAAAAGTAGTTCAATTAAATAAACTAAATTACCCTAAATTAAGACTCAAGTAATAAAAATCTAGACTCTTTAACCTGACTAAACTACTCACCGGCAAGTGTACTGGTCGACTCTAGCACAGCAAAGTAAGTCCGGATATCGAACCCACAAGGACTCTAATGAATTACGTTAACGACTAAACTTAGACTAGACACTGACACGACTAAACAAATATTGTGTTTGGGGGGGGGGGGTTACTAAAATTCTAAAATTGCAATTAAATTGAAATTAAACTAAATTACGAATGAAACTAGGGTTTTAATTCAGATGCGATTAAGGACTACCTAGACTTGAATCCAATTTAACTACTAATGGACTTCTAACGGTTTTATTGATGTATGGAGCCGGGATCGTAAAATACTAAACCTTAAGGTATTTCAATGCTAAGACTTCCCGACCCTTCTCAGGAAGAAACCTAGGAAACCCTACAAGGCTGTTATGATTACCGACTGTTAGATTTCCTCTCAGTCCTCTAACGACTCTAAAAGTGCCCTAATACGACTATATACCTCTCAGCGCGACAATCCAAGGCAATTCTAGGTTCTGACTTGGTTTACTAGACACAAATGCAATTAGGGAACTAACGTCGACTTCTCTCAAAATCTAAGTTAGCTATATACTGCACCGCGACCTAATAACTAACTCGAGCCTCTCAGCGACAAGTTAAGCAGAATATTTACTTCTAATTATATTTTAATTACTGTTTCTAAGGCTATCGGCCGATTTACCCAAAGATCACCCGAACCCGCAAGGATGCAAATAATCAACACAGATCTATTATGTGAAAGACATCCACCAAAATCTATGTGAAACAGTAACAATCCACAATCAAAAGTAAATACGCACACGCACCAAATCAGAAAATCTAGAACACGTTACTTTCGAAGTCAATCCATAATCAATTCAATAAAAACCGTTAAAAGATCCATAAGTAAATTAAACCATCATCAAATCTAGGTAGTATCTAAAGTCTAGCCAAGAAACATGATGTTCAAATCAAACAAAACAAATTCAAAACAAGAATTCATCGTAAAGTGTCGAAAACGCGAAAATAAGGAACACCGGGAGATAAAACCCGAAAGATCTTCACTCTCACAATCCAAGCTTCAACCGGATGATTCCCGTTCGGCAAAATACTCCAGAATGCTCAAAATCACCTCCGAAATTCGTCCTAGGGTTTCTTGATTCGTATTCAGAGTTGTGTTCAGTTTCTTTTCCAACAAATCAACAAAACCCTAATTTTTCCAGAAATCATACCCCTCGCGTGACGCCTAGGGGGTGTCGCGTCACGCGGCGCCTCCCATATATATTTTTTTATTTTTTTATTCTGATCAGTTTCCAGCTCTTCCCGACGCACGTACGAATCCCGATTTTCTTCCAAACTGCTCGTTTTTCAACACTTTAAGCTACGGGACCTGAAATCAAAGCTTAACGTCAGCAGTATCACAGTTCTAACCTAAACTAGACTCTAAACGACTGAAAACTGACCGAAATATACACTATAAACATATGTACTTTGCAGTACATCAAGCTACGATGCAGGTTGGGTCGGTTATCGGGGTGGACTTGAATGATTTCGAGGCTGCGACGGAGCAGACTATTGTAGACGAAGGTGTTAACTCTCTGTCCAAATGAATTGTCTTTCGATTAATTTGAGAGGGGTGCGGAATTGCAGGAAGACGGATTGGATTCGGGGCCTTAAAACCAGTTATGGGATTCAATTTTTAGCAATACAAGAAACAAAGTTGCAAGATTCTGAATCCTTTATGTTTTGTCAATTTTGGGGAAGGGCAGAGTTCAAACTAGCCGTTGTGAACTCGCAAGGAAGGTCCGGGGGTTTAGCTTGTTTATGGTGTCCAGCAGCTTTTAGGTGCGTTAATATGATCCACAATAGAAACTTCATCGTTGTTTCGGGTTTTCTGGTACCATCTGGTTGTAGAATTAACTTTATTAATGTATACGCTCCGAATGATGCGGCTAGTAGGCGAGCCGTCTGGTTGGAAATTTTGGGGATTAGGAACTCGTTACAAGGGTTATGGGTTCTTATGGGGGACTTTAATGAGGTGCGGTGCGCCAGTGAGAGAATGAATTCAGAATTTGATGAACCTAACGCCGATGCTTTTAACCAATTTATACTCTCGGCGGGTTTGGTGGAATATAATATGGGAGGGGGAAATTTTACTTATATATCAGATAATGGCAGAAAGTTAAGCAAATTAGATAGGTTTCTCGTTTGCTTAGGCTTTATGGAGAGTTGGCCCAATGCATCAGTGATTGCCTTAGATTGGGTTGCATCAGATCATCGGCCAATTATCTTATCTACGGCTCAGTCGGATTACGATCATATCCCCTTCAGATTTTTCAACTCATGGTTTGAGTATCCGGGTTTTATTGATTACGTGATTCAGAAGTGCGGTATGTTTGTGTTTTCGGGTCCGGCAGATTTGGCTCTGGCTATAAAACTGCGGTGGTTAAAAAACAATATTAAATATTGGCTGAAAATTGAAAAGGAAAGTAGGGAAGGGGTTTATGGTAGGAAAAAGAGAAGATTGGCTAGTATTGAAAGGGTGGCTGAACATAGGGTGCTCCTTGAAGAAGAACTGGCTGAAAAAGAGAATTGTAAGTCTTATGTGGCTGAATTTGATAGGGTAAAGATGCTAGATATGCGACAAAAATCTAGAGCAAAATGGGCATTGGATGGGGATGAAAATTCTGAATACTTTCATCATGTTGTTAATTCTAATATTAGCACAAACCGTTTGAATGGGCTGAAAATTGGTGGCGATTGGGTTACTAATCCTCTATTGGTTAAAGAGTCTCTATACGACTATTTCTCTCATCAGTTTTCGGAACCAATGCCAACTAGACCGAAGTTGGTGTGTCCGAATTTGGCTACGATTTCGGATAATGAGGCGGTTATGTTGGAGAGTCCATTCTCAGTTGAAGAAATTAGAGCGGCGGTGTGGGATTGTGATGGTGACCGGGCTCCGGGGCCGGATGGATTCAATTTCAAGTTTATCAAAAGATGCTGGTCCGGCCTAAAGGATGATATTATCAGCTTGTTCAATCATTTCTATGTCGAGGGTACGCTGAATAAGTGTTGTACATCTTCCTTCATAGCTTTGATTCCTAAAATTAAAGATCTGGTTGGTCCATCGGATTATCGGCCGATTAGTCTTATTGGTGTTTTAAACAAAGTGATCTCAAAAGTACTTGTTAATCGGCTTAAAGGGGTGTTGGGTAATCTTATCTCGGAGCAACAGTCGGCTTTTCTGGCGGGAAGGAATATTATGGATGGACCCTTGATTTTGAATGAAGTCCCTAGTTGGCTAAAAAAGAATAAGCATAGTGGTATGTTTTTTAAAGTTGACATTAGTAAGGCGTACGACTCTGTCAACTGGGAGTTCCTTGATTCGGTTATGGCGCAGATGAACTTCCCGAGTAGATGGAGAGCATGGGTGTTGGCTATAGTGAAATCGGCTAGAGCTTCTGTTCTAGTTAATGGATCCCCAACTAGGGAATTTGATTGTTCCCGAGGTCTTCGCCAGGGGGACCCATTATCTCCGTTCTTGTTCGTTATTGTTATGGAAGCTCTTACGGGAATTATGAAGAAAGCTACTTCTATTGGATTATTTAATGGGGTTAAAGTCTCGAATAGTGGTCCGTATATATCGCATTTAATGTATGCGGATGACGTGATGTTTATTGGCGAGTGGTCCTTATTGAACATTTTGAATCTGCGTAGGATGATGAGGTGCTTTTATCTAGCGTCGAGTTTAAAAATTAATCTCGCAAAGTGTAGCATCTATGGTATTGGTATGGAAGAGCAGGAAGTTCAAAATATGGCTACCCTCTTGAAATGTAATCAAGGTATGTTCCCATTTAAACACCTTGGCTTAATGATTGGTGCCAACATGAATCTTGTTAGGAATTGGAGTCCGGTGATCGAGATCTTTAAGAATAGACTTTCATTATGGAAAGCCAAAATGCTATCGTATGGTGGTAGAATAACACTAATCAAATCCGTATTAAACTCTTTACCAACGTATTATTTTTCGTTATTTAAAGCCCCGTTAAAAGTTCTGGAATCTTTGGATAAGATTAGGATGGTATTTTTTTGGGGTGGGTCGGAAGAGAAGGCTAAAATGAATTGGGTTGCGTGGGAAAAAACGATTGCACCCATTGAATATGGTGGGTTGGGTTTCGGTTCTCTTAGGGATGCGAATCTTGCAATGCTAGCAAAGTGGTGGTAGAGATTTAAGTCAGAAAGGAAAGCATTATGGCGGAATGTAGTTTGGGCAATTCATCATAGTTCGAGGGCTTGGAATGACCTACCTTGTAAAGCGTCTATTGCTGGGCCATGGAAAAGTATCATTAGTATTCGGCAGTCTCTTCTTTTAGTGGATATCGACATGCGTCAGGCAATCTCGGTGGTGATTGCTAATGGTAAGGAAGTATCTTTTTGGATGGATAGTTGGGTTGCCTCTTTGCCTCTATATTTAATGTTTCCAGATCTTTTCAAACTGGATCTAGTCAAGGACTGCACAGTTTATGACCGTATCAATGTTGATAATTCCGGCTTGGTTTTTAATTGGGCCTAGGCCAGGCCTGTGCTCGGTCTGGTGGAAATAAATCAGCTTCAGCAGCTAATTTCTTTGATCGGCAGCTATAGTCTGACTTCAGGCAAGGATAGGTGGAGTTGGAAGCTTGATCCGAATGGAATATTTAGTGTGGCCAGCATTAAAAAAATTTTAAGTACAGTAAATCGTATAAGTCCGGTTAGAGCTTTTGAATGGAATAATTGGGTGCCGAAAAAAGTGGGTATAGTGGTGTGGAGGGCCGAGATGGAAAGGCTACCGACAAAAATGCGTTAGCATTATGGAATATACCGGTTATCGACCAAATGTGTGTTTTGTGTGGCGAGTATGTCGAGACGTGTGATCACATTTTCGTGTCTTGCCATCATGCTCAAACGGCTTGGCTGAATATTGCGACTTGGTGTAACCTACCGCCCACTATTGCTTTTGGAATAAGTGGCCTGTTGACACTTCATGAAGTTAGCTCGGGTTCGTGGAAGAAAAAGAAAGCGATATACGCGATTGTTTTGGTTACAATATGGAGTATATGGAAAATGAGAAACGATGTCGTCTTTAGACAGAGTGTTCCAAATGCTATGAAGATGTTAGATGGGATCAAATCGTTGGCGTACCTGTGGGTCAAGAATCATTCGAAAGAATTATGGTTAACATGGGAAGATTGGAGTAGGTTTCGGTTTGGTGTCTAGTTTCTAATTGTAATCTTATAGTTTTGGTGATGTAACGTGTATGTACATTTGGTGGTAGCCTCTTGCTACAAGGAATAATAAATTTTTGTCGGCCGTTCAAAAAAAAAAAGAGTAGCGACATAGCTTATTGCTCGTTTACCTTCTGTTTTGATGTATTTCTCCATCTGATAGTTAATGAAAAGGAATAACTGAAAACAAAAAGAAAAATCGAATTGTAATATAATTCTTGTAGCAAGAGCTAGAGATCTAAGAATATCCCCATTCACAACCCAACCCAATCCAATCTAAACCATTTTTTTTTATTAAATAAATATGGCTTAGTTTATAATTTATTCTATAAAATTTATTATAAATAATAAAAATGTTTATATTTTTAAACTTTATTATTTTAAATATAAAAAGTTATTAAAAATAAAAATGAAATTTTATCAAAAAAATCTAACAAAACAATAGAATGTTGAAATGTGACAAACAAAATAATGTTAGATAAAAAATAATTAAAATAATATATCAATTTTTATAAATTTTATATGTGCATGTTCACAAAAAAAATAAATAAACAAGACTGTGATTTTGGATTTTTAAAAAAAGTTAAATTTTATAAGTTATTAGAGATAATCTAATTATATATATAAGTAATTATGTTAGAAGGAAAAAAGGAAATATAAATAAATATATCATCCAATCTCTTATGGACATGTAGCAGCTAAAGTGCGTGGATTTAATTGAATTTTCCATTTTATTTTTATTATTTTGACAACTTAGGTTGGTTTAATGTGACAATGGAATAGTCTAAGACCATAGGTAATGGTTAATGCCCATTAAGGGACATTTTTTACCACATCATCATCATAATGCCCTTTTAAAAAAGGTGTAATGGTTAATGCCCATTTCATTTATTACTTTCCATTATTTTTCTTCTCTTTGGGCATTATTATAGAAATGCCCCTCACACTTCATGCCCCTATAATGCCCATGAGTAATGGTGTAAGGGCATTATCAAAATCTTTCATGCCCTTATAAAGCCCCATTACATATGGTCTAAGGTAATGAAAGTTTGAACGTAGGGGTCGTTGACTTCCAAATTTCCCTCGCCAACTAATTATACTTTTATCAAAAGTCAAACTTCTTTTCTTTCCAGGAAGCTTAGATCCTTATGGGGGGTGTTTGGTTGTGGGATTTGTATTTGTAATCATATAAAATCTAGTCTCTTGTTGACCAGCAACATGGATTTTTAAGAACCGTTTGGTTCGATAGTTTGTTTTATTTTAATTTTACAAATCATAATGATTGTATTTCTGGTCCACTTTTTGCAAGAAGCAGGCAGCGAATTATTTACACTAAACTAAATAGGACACTTAGGCTATGGGGTATGGTGGGTGTGGGTTTGGGGCATGAGTTGACATGTGGAAAACAAACTCAAACTCACGCCTATGGGGTATGGTGGGGCTTGGGCTGGGGGCTTGGGTTAGGGGCATGAGATTGGTTTAGCCATTGAAAGCCTGCCATTCACCTTGCTAGCTAGCCCCACGCCCAGCTTTAAACCCAAGCCCCAAGGGTCATGCCCAAACTCGCGCCCCAACCCAAGCCCCGGGGGTGGTGGCTTGGACGTTTTCAGCCAACCCACGCCCCAACCCAAGCCCCATATCCCATAGTCCTAATGTGTGTTTAGTCCACGTTATTCAATAAAATTGAAATCTTATTGTGAATGGTTCACGTAATTTCTTAGAATTCAGATGTGAATTTCATTCTTGGTATGTTTGGCAACTTTGGTTGACCAGTATATTGGGATTGAAATTTACGGTGATGATTATTAGTTACATTTTATAAATCAAAAAGCCTAATCGGCTAATATATAAGATAGTACCAAAAGACTTTTGTGAGTCATATCATGATGTATATAGTATGAATTTTAGAATTCATAGAGTATGTCTCTTATGTATTGTGTATGTATGATTCATTATTAGATTGAAAATTCTTGATGGTACTTGTCGAATGAACAATCGGATAATTCACAAAAAAAAAAAGAAATACAATAACGAGTATGCAGAATATGTGGGGAAACCAGCACAACAATTATGTTGAAACATTTCAGCTATTCGCGAAAGAATTTGATAGTTGGTGGTTAACTAAATTCAATGATACTAAAATGATAATTATAATTAAAAAAACAGCTGTTCAAAAAAAAAATTAACAACATTAAATTGGTTTTTTTAACTAGGTGGTTGAATTTTTTCTTTTGCAGCTTTGTTGTTTGTTTTAATAAAATTCATTGTTAAAAAAAGATAAATAGCAGATGACTTCGATATCAGAACTTCGACGATAGACGACGACTTCTTACTGATTAAATTTCAAGAGATGGATATTTTAGTCAACTTGATCAAAAGAAAACAAACAAGAAGGGTTCAATTATCGAACTTGTTCAAATAAAAAAAATTACTATACAAAATATTATTAATCCACATTTACGAAAGAGTGTTGCTAAAAGCACTCCCCCTTTTCAATTTTTACTTTTTACACTCCCCCCTTAAAGTTTTTAGGGTGTTCGGAGTGGTGCGGCAAACTTGAGCGGCAAAGGGTTTTGCCGCGCGGCAACACCGCCGCTGACCCTTTTGCCGCGCGGTAATCAAAGATGAACGGTGAGGGCTTGCCGCTGCGGTGAAGGGAGGGTATGAGAGAGAGGGGGTTAGTGTGGGGTGGGGTCCATTCCAATCTCAGTCAATCACACCTTTTTTTTTTAAGTTTACCACTTTACCAAGTCTCTAACCATTGTTAACATTTTTCAGCAAAAGTTTAAACACTTTTCACTAATTGACGTGGCACACTCTGATTGATTGATTTTTTAGTTTGTCACTCTCAACTGTTTAACCACTCCTTACACCCTTAGATAAAACACAATCAAACCTTTTAATTTTATTTTGTATTTTTTAAATTGCATCTACTTAAGTTTTTAAACAATTCAAAAAATAATTAAATTATATCGAATTTCATCCTCATATTTATAGGCCACGTTTTAAACAAAAGATATAAGATACAGTAAATGATCAATTATTAGTGCTTTTCGTAATATTCACTATTTAAATTCGATATATAAAATAACAATGTTTTTTTTTTTTCATAGTAATCATCATAATCTTATTTCGATTAATTTTGGCGATGCGATTTAACATCTTAGTTTTTATATACAATCTAACACTAGAATATGCTTGTAAAACAGATTTTTGAAATTAAAATATTGTCAATTTTGTTTCATCGTGGCCTTTTCGTTGAAACTGAGATTACATATTTTATTGGCAAATTGGAAAATAATAATCCCAGCATTTTGAAATTGGCCAATAATAATCCCAAGTCAGGAAATAGCCAATAATAATCCCACCTCGTCAATTTTTGGAAAATAATACTCCACAGTCACTAAACGACAAAAGTGCCACGTCAGCATTTGGAGTATTATTTTCCAAAAATGGACGAGGTGGGATTATTATTGGCTATTTCCTGACTTGAGATTATTATTGGCCAATTTCAAAATGCTGGGATTATTATTTTCCAATTTGCCTATTTTATTTCGGTAACAAAATAAACCTGATGCCATACAGTGGCAGGCCACCAACAGTTGTCTCAAAAACACAATAGAAAATTATCTATGGGGATAGATAATCCAAAGAATTTAAATATTTGTTGATACAGTTTTAAACGAAATTATATATAAAAACTGAGTATTAATATATATTTATAATTTAAAAAATATAGTTACGTATGTTTTTAACATTTAAAAAAAATAATTAAGTTATACAATCAAGTCTTATCCAAAGCTTTAAACTTTTTAAATAAATTTATCAAATTATATAACTAAGGGGCTGTTTGGTAGCCTCTTAATGATCATTCAGATGTTACCTCTTAATAGTTTAAAACCTCTGAATGAATAAGAGGTAACCTCAAGTCTGAATGGTTAAGAGGTAACCTCTGAATGGTAAATCATCACATGTCACATTCTTCTACCTTCTCATTGGTAAAATTCTTAATAGTTCCATTAAGAGGTAGCCTCTTAATGACCATTCAGAGGCTACCAAACAGCCCCTAAGTCTTATCCAAAGTTTGGTACGAATTAAATGTGTATCAGTTATTTATTTACATACAGAAATTAAGAATAAGAATTTTATATGTGTAGAATTTGACAACTTAAAAACTATTTATTTTTAGAAAAGAGGTGTAAAAATTAAAAAAAGGAATGCATTTAGCCAACTCCTTATCCACTTGGGATAGCCCACTGGTGTTGGTGAGTTTAGATAGAACTTACAATAGAAGAGGTCAGGGTTCAATCCCCATGGTGTGCAACCTTAGCCATTCAAAAAAAAATTTAGCCAACCCCTTATCAAGTTTCCATTTATTGTGAACCATAACTTTAGAAACGCATCCGGTCACACACAAACGAAAACAAAAAAAAAAAAATTAAATTAATAAGCACATTTAACATTCTCACCACAAAACTAATTTTATATTTGAAATGTCACATTATAAACATGTCCAGATTCATTGAATATGGTTATATCCCATATACATTTTTTTTGACAGGAGATATCCCATATACATAACTATCAAAATTAAAGAGTCCGTATTGATGAATTACTATTAATTAGGTTATGTGTAGTCATAAAAACTCTTGTAGGTCGACAAGTGACAGATTGTATAAGAGAGGGTTTTTTTATAACTTGAGTGTGTAGTGGAGTTACATATATATAGGCTTTATATGTATGTATGTATGTATGTATGTATGTATGTATGCATGCATGTATGTATGTATGTATGTATGTATGTATGTATGTATGTATGTATGTATGTATGTATGTATGTATGTATGTATGTATGTATGTATGTATGTATGTATGTATGTATGTATGTATGTATGTATGTATGTATGTATGTATGTATGTATGTATGTATGTATGTATGTATGTATGTATGTATGTATGTATGTATGTATGTATGTATGTATGTATGTATGTATGTATGTATGTATGTATGTATGTATGTATGTATGAGTGGGGAATGATTGATCACGCCGTAAAATGCATTGCGGGAAAGAAAAAAATTACCCCATAGCACCCGCCGCAGTGGCGTTGACGGCGCTATGGGGGCGCTATGCCCTATTTTGCCTTGTGATGATGCCCCACTACGGACATTCTTATATTTAAGTATTTTAAACTTCCCATTTGACGTTAAAGTATTTTTAAACTTACCATTGGAAGTATTCATGATTGTTTAAGAGAAAAACTGAACTTTTGAAGCTCTTACCCAACCATGAGATTTAAGGTTCTACCTTTTTAACGTTCGCTTCTTTCTTACGATCAATGAGATGTTATCAATGAATTATACTGACTAAGGTTGTTTTTAATAATCCAATGAAATCGTATATTCGTATTAGTAGTATATTAAAAGTGATGAAACCAGAAGCTATCGGTTTCCTTGTGTCAGAAGCTGTGGACCTACTTAGTCGAGTTCAGAGGGTCATGCATAGTATTGTTATGACACTGCGATCTATGGATCCAATTTTTAAATTTAGTTTTTCTATTCAAAAAGGGGTAGCGGCGGAACTTGTTACCCGTTTACCGTCTATCTCGATATAATTTTCGGGTGGAATTATAAAAAATCTCAAATAGAGGAGTTTCATAAAAAAAAAAAAAAAATAGGGGTTCTTTTATAAAGGGCATTTTTCTAACAAAGTGTGATAAGTCTATGTAGGCATTGTTTTTTAAATTTTAGGGATGATATTTTAGATTTTTTTTGACATGGTATAATATAGAAAAACACCAAATATAAGTTTTAGATTCTTTTGGCATAGTATAATTTAGAAAAACACCAAAAATAACAAATTATAACAAAATGAAATGTATTATAGGCACAAAACACTTATTATTTCCTTAAAAAAATATTAGAATGAATTTTGATTACAACTGAATTTCGCGTAGGATTATTTTCAAGTTGAAACACTAATCACAGTACTATTCATAGACAATTTAAGCTATTTCAAAGACGCATCTCCTGATTGAAAGGTCGCTCCAAAAATAAAAAAAAAGTTTGGTCAACTGACATTTTGGTCATTTTCCGAAAATTATTATTTAAAGTATTGGTTTGTTTTCTTTGAACGGAATTTGATGTTCAAAAAGAAAAACCTATTATTATTATTATTTAAAAATATTGGTTTGTTTCTTTTGAACGAAAAGAAAATTAGTTTGTTATTCATATAAAAGTGATGTAAAAACAACGATCCACAAAAGGCGATACTGTTAATAGCCCTAAATGCACTGAAGCGCCAACTGGAACTACACAGTTGTGTCATCGTGGAAATAACGTCCCCAAAGCAAATACACAAATCAAGTGGCAAATAAGTAATTCCCAAAACAACCAGGGGCATATCTGTAACCATCTCCACACGAACCTTCTCTCAAACAAGCATCCGGCCATTATATATACACACAACATTCAATACATTGTAACCAACAAATCAATCCCCATTCTCCCCCACCAAAATTCGCAATCCTCTCACTAGAATACACATATTGTGTTGTGTTTTGATAAAAGCAAGAAATCATTTTAACTTCATTCATTAAAGAATTAAAAGTGTCAATATATGGAGAATTTAAGCGGAATGAAGAGGTTCGCTGTTCTCCTATGCGCGGAGGATTCGGATTACGTGAAGAAGAAGTATGGTGGATACTTTGGTGTTTTTGTTAGAATGCTTGCTGAAGATGGGGAGATTTGGGACGTGTATCGTGTTTGCAACGGTCACTTTCCTTCGGATGAAGAGATCGAGCTCTACGACGGCTTTGTGATCACGGGGAGCTGTAACGATGCGCATGGTAACGATGTTTGGATTTGTAAACTGCTCGTTTTGCTTAACAAGTTGGATTCCTTGAATAAGAAAGTTCTTGGCATTTGCTTCGGTCATCAGGTAACTTTGGTTGATTCATTATTTATGGTTTCATATATTGTTATTGTTTAATCAATTTTGTAGCTAAATTTTGAGTTCAGGACAAATTTCAAATTTGTATCATTTTCGTTCTTAACTTTCTTGAAACGTGTCAGTTGCATCCAAACCACAAGGATGAAAATGGCAGTTAACTCACAAAGACGAAAATGGCAGTTAACTCATGCTTTTTTGGTCGGAATTGGCATGTTTCAAGAATGTTAAGGACGGAGATGGTACAAGTTTAAAATTTGGTCTGAACTGACATAGTTGGACAAACTACTTGGACAAAAATGATACTTAACTCCTAAATTTTTAGGTGTTTTTTAGTTTATTTATTTTAATGAATTAGTGGTTTATATTAAGGTTTGATCTGCTAGTGAATAGCTGTCTACTTAATGCTTGAGTTGTTCATTTGAGATAATTTCATGATTAGTCCTTGTACTTATAAATTAGTCATATTCGCCCCTAGAAATTCAAAAATAACTTCAACATATGAACATATCTATAGACTTCTAAATTTGAGTATAAAACTATAAATCGATTATTTCTGGACAAATTTACATCCGATTCTGGTCAATCGGCTCTGTTTTCGTTTATAAATCTGTTTTTAACAACTGTTTTATCATAAATGTGTCAACTGAATCATTATCTAGCAAATGAATTTTAAAATGCAAGTAGATTTATTTTAATTGGAACTAAAACCATGTTTGCAATCAAATTGATCATATCTAGCCAACTTCACATCCGGTTTTCATCAATCGACTCAATCGTTCAGTTTCATTCAAAAATATGTCAGTAACACTTGTTTAATCTTAAGCGTCAATCGGGTCATTCGCTAGCATAAGGATTTTAAAATGTTTGTAACACGTGTTTGCAATCATATTGAACATTTCTAGCCAGCTTGACATTCGATTTTGTCAACGACTCAATCGGTTGAGTATTCGTTTCTAAATCTGTTTGTAACATTTTTTAATCTCAAATGTCCACCGTACCATTCTGTAGTATAAGAATTTTAAAATGCAAGTAGATTTATTTTAATTTGACTAAAACCGTGTTTTCAATCAACCTAACTTTAGGCATAATCTATCTCAAAATCATTTCCAAAGGTATAAAGTAGTCATGAATTTGGCCCTAATTCGAGGCATAATTGCATAAACTTATAAACATCGTTATCAAAGGCATAATCATCTCAAAATTATTTAAAAAGTATAAGGTAGAGTCATGAATGTGGTCCTAATTCAAGGCACAATTGCATTAACACATACGTAAGTAGTTATTGCATCATTTATTCACATCGTTATCAAAGGCATCTCATTATACTGATTTTTGTTAGTGTATGGATCCTTATAATAAAGACAGATATATACTGATAAAGAAAATATATATTGGCACACACGCAAGTAATGTGTCTATGATTATGTATTTAATTAAGAGTTAAATGTCATTTTAGTCCATGTGGTTTGAGTTATTTTGCCAGTTTAGTCCAAAGGTTTGAAACGTTGTCATTTTAATCCAAATAGTTTCAAAGATTGACATTTTAATCCACTGGGTTAACTCCATCATTTTTTTCTATTAACTATTAGGGCAATTCAGTCATTTTATATGTAATTCTGTTAACTAGAAGGACAATTCAGCCATATAAAATGACCGAATTGCCCTTCTAGTTAACAGAAAAAATGGATAAAGTTAACCTAGTGGACTAAAATAACAACGTTTCAAACCTTAGAACTAAACTTGCAAAATAGCCCAAATCACAAAAACCAAAATGACATTTAACTCTTTAAATAATATTGAGTCATGAAATGGTCCCTCACGGTAACGTTTTGTGCAAATATATTTAGTGGACCTTGCCACCTTGACATCTTTAATTACGTGGTCCGCCACAAGTTATACAAAGAGTTTGGATTTTTATAACCTTTTGGCTTCAAACTTTGTATAACATCTTTTCTCGATTTTAACTTTTCTTTATTTGACATAAAATATTAGTTAGAGTAACGTAAAAGATATTTGAAAGTATATAATCTATCTATTTATAAATATGATTTGTTTTAGTTATCTTTATTTATTATTATGACTAGAAGTTATAATTTGATAAAGGTTTCTTTATAAATGTTCTTACTTTACTTCCGGAAATAGTTTAAGGGTGTAGGGAGTGGTTAAACACTTTGAGTGGCAAACTAAAAAATCAACCAATGAGAGTGTGCCATGTCAAAGTGGTAAACTATGCTCAAAATGTTGGCAATGGTTTAGACACTTGGTGAAGTGGTAAACTATTTTTTTTAAAAAAAAAAAAAAAGGTGTGATTGGTTGAGATTGGATTGGACCCCACCCCACAATACCCTCTCTCTCACATCCCTCCCTCTTCCCGAATCAGCATCCACTCACCGATTTTACCCCCCTTTTCAGCAAATGGTGTTCGGCAAACAAGTTGGCATTGGTTTGCCAATCGGTAAAGTGGGTTTACCACTTTCCACACCGTACACCCTAACAATAAATTCCAGTATTTACGTAAGAGAACTTGAAATTGACAAATTGACTTCTTTCGAGCACTATATTTAGTTATTTACAGGGTTGTTCTCAACTTGACAACTTGTATATTATGCATTGTATTGTGTGTGTATATGTATTTATATGCATATACTTATTTTTATATTTTTAACAAATGTATATAGTTTTAATTTAATTTTAATATTATACACTAATATAATATTTTTTTTTTGTTTTATCATAAATTTAATTTAACCCACGAATACTTCCATCAAAGTTATTCAACCACTAAAATTATGAGTATGTTTACCGTTGCGGATGTAAGAACTTTTTTAAGGGGTTTCTTTTGTTTTTTTTTTCACTAATTTTCACTATTTTTTTTTAAATCATACAAGGTTCTCACTAATTTTTCTTATTTTTTTAAATCAAATGAGTTTCTAGAAACCCAAAAAAATGGCTTAGATCCGTCCATTTCTATTTAGATAAGAGATTCTTTAATTATTTCAGCATGAACAGACCAGCCACATGGCACATGCACATCACCATACATCCAAGTAAAAGACCACCCTCTCATGGTCTAATTTGTCTCATTAAAGTACTTGAATTGTACACTTGCATCACGACACCTTATACTACTTGTTGTAATGATAATAACATTAAAAACAATATATAAGTTATACAATCACATAATATATATTATTGTTATTTTTTAATCATAATTATACAAATAATAATATTTATTATGTATATTATATCATTCAAATATTAGATATTTAAAATGTAGTTGTCTAGTGGTATAATTAAGCTAATGCTCAAGATCTTTTAGTCTAGATTTGAGTTTGTATCGAACTTATCTCAAGTAGCTTATAAACAGTTAGGCTCGTTCCAATCATATTATATAAATCGATTTTTCAATAACTTATATATGTACAAAATGTAGTATCAATAACATTTATGAAAACATTATCAGATACTAGCTCGTTCCCTTGGAGGAAAGGTTACTCGTGCAGCATCGGGGTGGGATATAGGAGTTCGGACCGTTCATTTTTCGACATCCATGAAGACTTCGATTAATTTGAAACTGCCAGCTCGGTTATCCTTGATTGAATGTCATCAAGACGAGGTATGCTTATGTATTAGATTTCTTAAAGCTATAAACGGCACGATTGCCCACTCATTTTGTGCATAAATATAATATACGTGCAACATGACAATATAGGTTCGCGAACTCCCGCCCAAGGTAGAGGTCTTGGCATCATCGGATAAAACAAAGGTTGAGATGTTTAGGTATGGGGATCGTATCATGGGCGTTCAAGGCCATCCTGAATACACCATGGATATTCTTACGCATCTCATTGACCGCCTTCTCCAACGTGGTTATATTGAGGTAATCCCATATAAATATAGTTTATAACTAAGTGTGTCAATCATGTCGTGTTGACAGGTTTATTTTTCAACTCGAACACAACTGATATTTTTATTGGGTTAACCTGTTTTATTAAATGGGTTAGTTATATCAGCCTATACACCGTCCGTTTTACTATATGGGTTAGGGATAACAATACAAGTAGATTGTTTTAGCATTGAGTTCGTGTCGTGTGAGAAATTATGATACTTATAACTGGTTATAGTATGTTTTGATCACAACATACACATTATACTCCGGCTTACAAAATGAATAGGTTGAGTAATTAGTACAAATTTTCTACACTTTTTATTGTTATTGAAAATAAGTAATTATAAAATGGTTACTGTAAAAAGAATTAAAAGCTAATTTACTTTCTACTTTTACATGAAAATTACTTCTCATTTTACATGAAAAAAAGTCTTTCAATCCAATTTTAAAATATTATAACCACTGAACTTGTTTAAAATAACAATAAACGTCAATATTGCACAAGTTTCACATATAATGGACGATGTGAATAAAGTGTAGACCCTTTTCGACATTAAATATCTCATGAAAAACTCATCACTTCAAAATAAAAACCTGATATAAAATCATCCATGTAATAGTGACTGTAATATGCAATAATTGGATTAAGATAAATTATATTTTAATACATTTTAAATCATTTTTAACAGGTATAATTTCTCACGTACTGTTTTTTATGATATATATTAATAAAAGCTTTTATAAAGATAAAACATATCATGTCACGAGTCTATATATAAATAGGTGTCGATTAGGACATATGTAGTGTGCATACGTGTAGATAATATAACTTTAAAGATGCTAGAATAATTTTGGCTTTATATTATATTATAATTTGATTTTAAAGGGTAAAAATAAATAAAATGGATTTGTTGGATGCTTTGAATTAGGAGGGGAATGCTATAAAAGGGAGAGCTAGTGTGGATGAGCATGAACCAGACAGGGAAGCATGGAAACAACTATGTACCAGCTTTCTAAAGGGGAGATTATGATCAATGGAAAACTAGAAAAACAAAATCATTTATGTATTCTTTAAATAAAAAAAATTAATGGAATTGAAGGTGTATATATTAACTATCTTTGTCTTTCCTTTTATGAATTCTTAAAATTAAAAATTATTGGAATTGAAGGTATATATATCAACTATCTTTTGTCTTTCCTTTTTATGAATTAATTTAAAGAAAATATCAAGGGGGGGGGGGGGGGGATGATTATTATTTGGTAATTAGTAGCTTCAAAATAAAAGCTATTAGTAAAAGTTTGAAAATTTCAAGCCAACTTTTCTAGATATTTATTATTCATAGCACCTAAAACATCTTTTATATACAATAATTAAATATTTCAATGTTAAAAAATAAGTTTTTCTTTTTTTTTTAACGGCAACAAACTTCATTCATCACTAAAATGTTTCATTACACACATTACATGATTATATCGATTATATAGTTAGTAAGCTACTAAGCTAACTACCTCTTTATGATCGCCAAATAAAATTAAAACATTAAACATTATAAAGAAGCAACATTTTAGTGCATATATGAGTTGTAATTTTGGCTTAGGGTGTTTTTCAAAAAAAAATTTAGAATTTTCCTTTTTAACCCTAAAGTTTTAATCTTTCACAATTTAAGTTTAAAGTTTTAATCTTTGTTTCCTTTTCAACCTTAAAGTTTTAATCTTCAATAATTTAAGTTTAAAGTTTTAATATTTAGTAATTTAACCCCTTTGATTAATTTGATTTTTCAATTCAAATACAAAAGTTTCCATCTTATACAATTTAACCCCTTTGATTAATTTGATTTTCACTTCTAATTCAAAAGTTTCCATCTTTTGCGATTTAACCACTTTGATTTTTTTACTTATGTGTTGTAATCTTGGCTTTAGGGGGTTTTCAAAGAAAAATGGTTTTGCATATGGTTGTTGTAACCTTGGCTTTGGTGGTTTTTCAAAAAAAAATTGATTTAATTACTTTTCAATAAAAAGTATTTCATAAATTACTTTTAACCCAAAACTATTTGTTTTTTACTTTTAACACAAAAATTTTTAATCAATCCTTACAACTTTTTTACTTTCAACTTTGGTCCTTTGTAGTTTTCATTTTCCGCAAATTTTTCGCTTTATGATTCGTTCTAAATTTTGTGACTTATCGCAATGTGCGTCTTTGGTTTAACGTTTTTATGTTTCGTTCTAAATTTTGCAAGTTAACATGACGCAACGTGCGTGTGTGGGTGAACGTTTTTACATCGTCTATTTTTTTCCTGTTTGACAGGTTCAACATAACGTGCGCGTCCTAAATCGATTTAGTTATAACTAAAGAATTCCCGCCGCATTGCGGCGGGTCGTAATTCTAGTTACATAAAATTAGATGCTTGACACCTCGAAACGTCTCCAATTATTCCATTCCATGTTCCGCCCTTTTGCTCTACATTTAATCCATAGGTATGTTGTTACTTGCATCTCCCCGGAAATCGTGTCTATATTAGCTCTTTTCCACCAAAGATACTTTCATTTCTCGCTTTCCATATCCCTCAACATGTTGCTATTATTACTTGTATAAATTTCCTTTTCGTTTCTTCTATCATCGCTTGTTTGTGAAATTCCAAAAGATCCTTCATTGTAAAAGCAAAAAATTGTTGTACTCCACACCATGTGCTAACTTTATGCCATAATACCAATACTACATAGCATCCCGTGAACAGATGATCGTATAGTAAAATTAAACCTGTTGACTTTTCCTAAAGTCAACTATTCAAAAATATATAAACAAGATCCTGTATGGTGTACAAAATCAATATTTTCAGATGATCTTATTGGTACACTTGAAAATCTTGTTTAGGATACTCTTTCTCACTCTATCTCTATATATAGAGAGAGATAGGGGTTAGGTTTTTTTGAGGCTTTTTTTAGGGGATTTTAGTTTTTAGCATTTAGTTTGAATCGGGAGGGGGGAGAGGGAGGGGGCGGGGGTTAGGTTTTTTTTGTGTGGGAGGGGGGTTAGGTTTTTTAAGGTTTTTGGTGTGTTCACATTGATTCTCATGGTTCTCACAATAAAGGTGATTCTCAAATGAACCTTACCCTATATATATATATATATATATATATATATATATATATATATATATATATATATATATATATATATATATATATATCGTAATTCACGTATCACGTTATTTCACACATATATATCATACTTAAATACTTAATATATATCAAATAACTCATCAAGTTACTTCAAACATATTTCTCGTGTATATCACAAATTTTCACACATAATGTGATTTCTGATCTAGTTTAGCGTTTCTACCGCACAAACGTCTAAACATAGCATCATTTCATATCATCATGAAATCACATTACACATACTCATATTCACATATAATATTATAACACACAAAGTTCACTCTTGAACATCCCGTTTTCGCGTACGTTGAAATATGCGTATTTTACCATTTCGGTAGCGTTTTTTGGGTGTCGGAAGTCACGTATGACCAACCAAAGATATTTAATATAAGTTAAAATAATTATATTTATTATCTAACATCAGTTTATAATCAGATTTAAAACAGTTTTATAAAAAACACTTAAAAAGCCATTTTTTACCGTTTTTAACGCATAGTTTCGTACCGAACTTTACCGTAACCATCCCAAATCATCATGACTTGATATTTTAACATAAAACATGTTATCTACTGATCAAAACAATAATTTTACTCATGTATATACAGGTCTCATGAATAGCACAAAAATCATGCAAACATCACCCGATTTACTACTTTTCAAGCCATAAGTACAACATGCAAAGCTACCAAGTTATCATATAATTTTTGTAACTTCAAAATACATAATATAGCTTTATTTTACATGTTTATTTACTAATTTTAATGAATAATTATCATATCATAACAATTCCATTTTATGATGATCACTAAATCACCTACAAGTCTATGTACAAGTATTTTATGCACATTTATTTCACAATCATCACCAAGATTAATAAACCTTATTCTTTCATTTAACATATCACATGACATACTTATGTCTCATTCATGTTCAATCATTAAATCATAATATACAAATCATTAAACACATACATCTTAAATATCATTCAAGAACATGCAACAACTTAAAAACTCGCAAACATGTCTAGTAATTTTCGGCCATATACACGTCCATATACTAACATTATTTCAAATCAAAAATCAAGTTTCATTCATTCCTTTACACCTCTAACGCATTTGCACATAATAGTGTTCATTCAGACAATCATCTTACAAGTATCATTGCAAACAAAATTCAAAGTACAAACACTATATACACACACAAACTTTCGGCCATCAACACACACACATATCTTCACATTTTTATTTTTATAAAAATCATTTGTTTGGTTTGATTTCAAGAATAGTGAAAATCCAAGTATCCGAGAATCATGCTCATCATCATCATCACCATCATCAAGAGTGTTTAAAAGAATATGAAATATTATAACTTTCAAGAGTAAAAATATGTTTGATGATGAAAATCTTGATGAAAGATAAGCTTGTTCCTCCTTGAATCACCTTGAAATCAACTCTTGATCTTCGAAATAGCTTGAAACTAGCTTGGAATTGCCATGATTATTATGAAACAAGTTTTAAAAATGAAAGTGGATGTTTTAATGGAGGTGTTTGGTCGAGAGCATGTATGGAGAAGAAGATGGTGAATTTTGAAAGTTTAATTCTTGAAAAGTGATGTTTAATGTGTGTAAGTAAAGTGTGTAATGATTAGTTTTAGCCTTCTTGCAACACAAGGAACATATGGGTGAAGTGGTGGCCACACCTAGCCGCCACATACCCCCTACACTCACACTTTCTCTCTCTAGAATATCATACATACACATATATATGCCTAACACAGGTATTTAACTGGTTACCGTGTATTTTATTTCGCTTTTTATCAGCGTTTTAAGGCGTTTAAAATTATTTTTCAGTATTCTATAAAAATAATCTCATCAAAATATTACTAAATAATATTTCGTTCACCTAAAATGGTTGCGTCATCCGCGTTTCGCAGTATACGCATTGTATTGCACAGTATGCGTTTAAATTCGCTAAACAAGAGCTTTAAGCGTTCTAACTAATTTTTCTTCATAAATATGATTAAAAATAGAGGTTTGATCATAACAGAATATTTTTCGGATTTTAGCGTTATCCGGACAGTCACCGACGTTCGTTTCGTATTTCGTTCGTTACGCGATAAGCGTTTAACTTATTATTGCCAACATAAGTTTTAACAAAGTTTGAGTTTGTCAAACTTTCAAATACCTCAAATTAATGTCCTATTTATTATTTTAGTGCCTATATATAATCATAACACGTGTCACCTCAGGAAAGTGCCAGCTCAGAATAGTCGGGTGTCACAGTCTCCACCTGTTTAGAAAATTTCGTCCCCGAAATTCCACTTTACAGGTTGTGTTTTCGCATTTTATGGGAACAGTAAGGATTGTTTTGTTAAGTATGGTCCTGTAGTTTCTGCGAGAAACTCTGATTCTTATGAAGAATCCTCATAGACCTTTATTAACTAATCCTACTTTTCCTAAACTCTCATCTCAACACAAAACACTTTCTACAAGGTTTATCGCTTACGAGCACTTAATCAGAAAGGGTAAGGTCAATGTTCCACCATATCAGGTTTGACATATGTTGAACCACTTATATGCTATCCTAAACCTGAGGTAGTCTGAGCCTACATACGATTGATCCAACTCAAGATGGGCCCTCGAAAGTATCAAATCTAGTGAGCTCGTTCTCTCCTCTTATATCTAATCCGAATATCTACTCTCCACAAATTGTACAATCAACAGTTCACATGTTTCATCTGTAATTGTCTTCCTGGTTATCAACATAACACTTTTAATCAATCTATGATCTCTCTGAACGCTTTCAGATTCTATCCATTGGCCTCTTGTCATTCTTCCATCTTAAAAGAAATAGACGTTTGACACCTTCTCTTATTCTTAACTTTAAACAAAGCAGTTTTCCAAATTGTCATGTAAGTCATAATCATAAGATAAACTTTACCGATAGTAGTTAGATATCTCAATTTCTATCACACTTCGTTACTCACGCTCGATGCATGCTCTATAATACTCCAAGGTATTATACTACACTTCTTTTTGTAGACCATAAGTTGTACAGTATTTCCTATGCACTTTCAGTTGTCTGGATGCATAGGCTGTCACTTTGTCCTTTCTACACCACGTGCAATTACGGCCCAAACATGACGCATCGCAGTATACAACCAAATTTTTCACATCTGGCAGAGATTGAATATGTGCGATTGCTCATCGTGCGACATTACTGGACACAACCTGTCGTGTGCCCATTGACCATCTGCTCTGACATTCGTACCAATTATATTTTCCAAAACCATACCCCTTCATGATAAAAGTTATAAAGATTAGCAAAACAAGTTTTATAATATCAAATAGTTTTTTTTGTGTGTAAAAATACTTTTTATTGTTTTTTTTTTTTTTGTAAAAATACTTTTTTTAAGAAGATCACATATTGAGATTTTTATGATACTAATCTAAGTTTATAACTTTATATTTGTAATAAAATGGAAGAACTTTAAAAAGTACTTGTTGATTCATAATAGGAAGTCTTTGTAACATGTCTTATTGTCTTAATATATAGTTATATACACATTTTGATTCCTTTCTAACATGACTTATTGTCTTAATATATATGCACTAGGTTAGAACCTCGTGTATTACACGGGTTAACTAAATGTAGTTTTATATATTAAATAATAAAAGTTATATCTTTATAAACCTCGTATATTGTACAGGTTAAATAAATATAATTTTATATATCAAATAAAAAAGTTATATCTTTAAAAACCATGTGTATTACGCAGATGAAATAAATGTAATTTTATATACTAAATACTAAAAACTACGTATCTTTAAAAAAACCCGTGTATAATCAAGTTGAATAAATCTACCAAATAAAAAATATTACATCCTTAAAAACACCGTATATTACACGTGTTGAATAGATCTAAAAAAGAGTTATATCTTTAAAAACCATGTGTATTACGCAGATTAAATAAATGTAATTTTGTATATTAAATACTAAAAACTTCGTATCTTTAAAAACCCGTGTATAGTCGGGTTAATAAATCTACCGAATAATAAAAAAAATTATATCTTTAAAAAACCCCGTGTATTACACGTGTTGAATAAATCTAATTTTACATAGAAAATGATAAAAAGTTATATCTTTAAAAACTTCGTGTATTACACGGGTTATATAAATGTAAATTTGAATAGTAAATAATAAAAAAAAAATTATTGTTAAAAACCTCACGTTTTACACGAGTTGAATAAATATAATTTTGAATACCAAATAATAAAAAAATTTATATTTTTAATAAATGGATAACATTTAATATTAATTTATTATTTATATTTAATATAAGATAAGTAGGAAAGAGAGATATTTGTTTTAAAAATATATTAAATTAATAATTTAGATTTGAGGATAATATTTTATTAAAGTATGATAAGATTTAATATTAACTTATAATTTATTTATTTAGTTAATATAAAATAAGTATAGATTTGAGGATACGTTCAATGAATGACACGTGTCCAAAAATTGGTTTCTTTTATTATAGTAGATAGATTTTGATTCCAGACTCTACCATTTGTGACTTTGATATGGATTTTCATTTTAAAAAAAATTAGTTTTATATATATCCTTACAAACTTGAAAATTTTCATATATATCCAACCAAAACTAAAAATATCACTCTATCCTTACAAAATAGTTAAAATATGAAATATACCCGATTTATAAAAACAATATAATAAATAATCATTTTACTCTTATTTTTTTACTTCAAGCTTTCATATATGCTCATCTTTTAACTTCATATTTTTTATATAACACATTTTAAGCTTAAATTTATTTTTACCTATTTTTATTTTTATATTTTATTAAAAAATATTTTTCATGTTTAATTTTTAAGCTAAATAATTAAGCTAGAAATGAGTAAATAACATATTTGAAGTTAAAGGTCATATATGAGATTTCAAAATTTTAAAAAAGTAAGGGTCAAATTGTCATTTAATAAATTATTTTAAATGAATTAGGTATATATGATTATTCAACAACTGTGTAAGGGTATATATGATATTTATAATTTTGCAAGGGTATATATATATATATATATATATCATATTTTGCAAGTTTATATGGGTGTATATGAAATTGCCTCATAAAAGATTAGTTTCATATATACCTCTTAAAAACATATCTAAAATTTTCAAAAATACTTGTGATGAAGTGATCAACAATTTTCAGTTTAATGGTTTGACGAAATGTTTATAAAACTAAAAAATGTCCGTCTTGGATTTAAGCGTAACATGTAGGGGGCCGGGGGGCGCCTGACCCCTCGAACTTTTCGCTCAGTAGTGTAACATATATGGTTTCCATATAGAAATTTTTGGGTATATATGTTTTCGACCCCCTGGTTCTATAGAAATTTTTGGGTATATACGTTTTCGATCGCCCCGTCGGAAACCTCAAGTTTTGCCACTGCATGTAGGTCCACTTTTTGAATAAGAATTTTTACCCGATCAAAACAAACATTGTTCATTATTCAGACACATCAACTTAACGTTTTTACGAATAAGATACAAATTTCTTTCATTGTAAAAGTGATGTGAGGCGAGAGAAGATTATGGTATTGTTTGTTTTTTAGAGGTAAAACGTCTGCTGTATGCGGACCACATCTGTAGACATCTATAGCAGAAGAGTTAGATCAAACCTCTATAGTCTGCAAGAAGAAGACTGTTTGTTTTTAACTTCTGCAAGCTGCAGAGTTAAACTGAAATATAAATAAACTAATTTATTAAACTTAAAAGATTTTTCCAACATTCATAAAAACACAATAATAGTTATACAAGTGCTAAATCATCCGAAAAATTAACATCAAACAATCACAACAATTAATATCAAACAATCTAAACAATCAAAAAATTATCAGCACAAAATTAAAATCATAACATAAAAAAAACTAACAACAAAATAAACATCATAACATAAAAAACTAAAAAAAAAAAGAAAACAAACCTGAAATATGAGTAGGTGGCGCTACTGTTAAAGGATGGAGCGACGTCGGCGGTGATGTAGGGAGGAGGAGAGGCGGTGGCGGCTAAAACGAAGGAGGGAGGAGGAGAGGCGGTGCCAACTCAAAGGAAGGAGGAGGACAGCAGTGCGACACCGGTGGTAAGGAGGGAGGAGTGGCGGCGCCGAAAGAGGGAGGAGGGAGGTGGCGGCTAGGGTGGAAGAGAGGTGGTGGAGGAGAATGTGTGCTAGGGTTTACGTGTTTTTTTTTGGGTTCAGGATGAGATGAAACACAAGAAGAGGTGAGAAGAGGACATCTCAAGTATGCATCAAAAAGAGGACGCTCAGACCTTTTTTAATGAAAGATCTTCGAGAAAACAAACAGACTGTAGATACAAACATCTGCTCGTGGTCTGCGTCGCACAGACAAAAGAGGCCAGAAAGCTCTTCTTTGAAAAAACATACATTACCTATGAATCCTTACCTAGATAAAGGATGAGATATTGAAGATATATAGCATACTAGAGAGAAATTTATAAATCGTGATCCTCTACACATTTAGAAAGAAGAAAGTGTAGAACAACTACTACTTAAAAACCAATGAGTGAACATCACATGGATCAGTTAACTTATTTCTATACTTGTATGTATTGAGTGTTATATCTCACTCATTATATACGGCTCGCTTGTGGTATGCCTATCTATCTACTATAATAAAAGAAATCAATTTTTGAACACGTGTCATTTATTGAAGGTATCCTCAAATCTATATTTATCTTATATTAACTAAATAACTAAATAAATAATAAATTAATATTAAATCTTATCATACTTTAATAAAATATTATCCTCAAATGTAAATTGTTAATCTACTATATTTTTAAAACAAATACCTCTCTTTCCTACTTATCTTATATTATTAAATATATAAATAGAAAATTAATATTAAATGTTATCCTAATTTATTAAAAATATAACTTTTTTTTTAATATTTGGTATACAAAATTATATTTATTTAACTCGTGTAAAACGCGTGGTTTATTATTTACTATATAAAGTTACATTTATATAACCCATGTAATACACGAAGTTTTTAAAGATATAACTTTTTATCATTGCTATATAAAATTAGATTTATTCAACACGTCTAATACACGCGGTTTTGTAAGGATATATTTTTTTATTATTTGGTAGATTATTCAACCCGACTATACACGAGTTTTTTAAAGATACGAAGATTTTAGTATCTAATATACAAAATACATTTATTTAATCTGTGTAATACACATGGTTTTTAAAGACATAACTCTTTTTTAGATCTATTCAACACGTTTAATATACGAGGTTTTTAAGGATGTAATTTTGTTATTATTTGGTAGATTTATTCAACCCGATTATACACGAGTTTTTTAAAGATACGACGTTTTTAGTATTTAGTATACAAAATTACATTTATTTAATCTGTGTAATACACATGGTTTTTAAAGATATAAATTTTTATTATTATTTGATATATAAAATTACATTTATTTAACCCGTACAATATACGGGGTTCATAAAAATATAGCTTTTTATTATTTAATATATAAAATTACATTTATTCAGCCCGTGTAATACACGGGGTTCTAACCTAGTATAATGTATATATGTGGGCCATTGAGGGACAAAAGTGAAAGTGCACTAATTTTTAACGTTATTTACTAATTTCGTGAAAATAACGTTAAAAGTTGAGGACGGTTAATCATGCATAATATGGCGGCGTTGATAGCTGAAAGACAAAAGGGTACATGCACTAATCGGTCTTTCTTCGGATTGTTGAGTGTTATGTGCCTTATATCCAAGATTTGATGCTAAACTACTATCGAGCCAGGGGTCTCACTGGAAGCAGCCTCTCTATTCCTACAGGGTAGAGGTAAGGCTGTCTATATCTTACCCTCCTCAGACCCTACCTTCGCTTTATTATTGGTAGGATTTACTGAGTATGATGATGATGATGATGATCTCACTAACTTTTATTTATCTGTAAATACACAATGTAAATATATATTTTTTTAGAGTTTACCAAAAGTTCTTACAAAAACCAAAGTAAAATTTAATATGTCTAAAGACTAGGTTTCCAGGAACTCACTCGGTTTATTATTACTGAGAACCTTTATGTTCGGTTATATGAAATCTGGCGCAACTACCAAAAAGAAGCCACTAAAAAATTTCCTAGATCCGCCATTAATTATCCCATTTTACAGTTAACCTCTTAGTATTAAGCATTAACCATTTTCTACTCCTCCATACCGAAGGGGATTTCCCCATATATTGAAAGTGGCTAGAAGAGCTCCAAGAATTCCGCAGTCAACATTGTCTTTTTCACCGTCTTGTTGCCTACTAAGCCGACAAATTATTACAATTTGAAGCGAAAAAATAGAGGGGAGTGGGGTGGCCCTAACTAATATTCTCTCCCCTTTTCATGTAGGAACTTAATTGACTCTATACGCTTCATTAGCATACACTACTTCATAGTAATAAACACTTGTCATAAACAATTTGTCATGAGTAGCAACTAGCAAGCTTGTCCTTGAATACAACTACCATCAATAGTCGGTTGTCTATTGTGTCTTTCTCAGTTTAATATGTTTTACTAGTTGAAACTAGTTCTTCGGTATTAACATTCCAGTGAGTTTCTTCTATCAATAGCGATCTTCTATTAGCCGTAGCTCATTTAGTGTTATTTACATCTATCAGTTTCAAGAATCAACATTGTCTCACATTATGCATGCCTCACAACCTAGGATCCTTATTTCTTTCTTTTTCCTCATCTTCTGAACCCAACCTTACCTCCGGACCTCGTAATACACATGATATTTATTAAATCACTGGATCCGGGCCTTAGTATTGTGATGCCATTTATTTTTATTTGGGCCAACTCATTACCTCGTTTGCTTTGTTTAGCCCACTATAATTGTTTTTTGGGCCTGTGTATGTTAATAAAGCCATTCTATTAAAACTTCGTAATAATTGCAGTGTTAAAATTTTCAAGTGATAAATATTTAACTTTTAGATATATATTAAGAATAGATAAGGTCATTTGAAGTTCTAAAAATTTCATTTGAAGTTTTAACCACGCGAAAGCTTGTGAGGATAATCAGCATGTCTTTGTTCCCCTGGCGTTTGACACGTTCGGCTTCTTGGCACCGGAGGCGGTTCGTTTCTTGGCTAGAGTTCAGCGTGTGGTCCACAGCAACTTTTCGACCCCTCAAGGGCGAGGCTTTGTTTTTATCAAATTAGGGTTTTTCTATTCAGAAGGGGATGGCGGGACAGTTTGTTGCTCGTCTACCTGTTATCCTTATGTAATTTACCTTGGTGATTGGAAATTTGACTATAAAAAAAAGTTATGAACCAATCGATGTAATCATCCGTAAAAAATAACTTCTGCCAATCATCTTCTTATATAAAGGTTTTATTCTCATTTCACTCTTCATATTTACACTCTCGTGTTCTCTGCTTTTGTATTTTCAAACCACACTTCCAATGTATCTCTCCCTCAAATCCCTTCTTCTCAATACTCGAAATTTGTTCATAAAGGATAAGAGAAAACAGAAGCTCTCTCTGACCCACTTTCAGAACAAATTTTGGGGATATGTGGTTTGCCTTGATGATGGTAATGTCATATATATAATTAGGTTTGTTTTGGTTTTTGATTTTTCGTAATTGTTTTTTATCTGAGTTACGACTAAATGATGATTGTGAATGATTTGAGTAGATGATGATGATGATGATGATTGTTCTACAGTTGTTTCCAGCATCATTGTTCCAACATCGTTGTCACACCCCAACCGAAGGCGGAAACCTCGGGGCATGGCACTGAGCGAAACAGATTGTTCAAGAGAAATTCCATAACAACTACTTTACCGGATAGTTTAAATATTATGTCCCATACCATAACTCATCAAGCAAAATAAGTTATTACAGACAGCGTTATCTCAAAAACAATAAACATGTTCCGACAACTCAGATTTCAAATAAAAATAAGTTAAATTGTCTTTGTTTCTAGACTCTCAATCCTACTGGATTCCATGAAAAGCAAGCAAAAGCACAGCGTCCTAAGCATCTCAAACACCTGTCACATACGTTAAAATAAAGGTCAATACACATAGTGTAAAGGTGAGCATACAAGTTTGATATAGCATAATAGAGTTCGAAATTGTTTACACATAACCAGCATGTACAACGTATAATGTGAAGCATATAAGTTATCGACAAAGATTCTATCAATACCAATGACTGCGATTTGACTGCGAGTAACGAGTGCGCAACACATGTTCACCACTGCGAACACGTGAAGTAATATCCTTAACAACCCCTGTCCACGACAGGTGCTGAGTCCAAAGGCAGGTAGACAGCAATCAATGTGTTAACATAACAAACAAGCATTCATCGAGTCACGTATAACATGCAATAGCGGTTAGCGTTTAAATAGGGTTTGCGTTGTGTGATAGATGTGATTTGAATATAGATAATGTATGTAACACCCAAAAGTGCATAAAGCAAAAAAGGATCGAGTATACTCACAGATTGTGTTTAATAAATAAACACAGCCTTGGATTGAAGGGAGCGCTGAGAGAGATTAGCCTGAACAGTTAACGATAGCATAAACGATAAGCGGCGCGTAAAACGGTGCAAAGTGTCATAGGATCAGACGGTAATCCGGTCGGATGGCAATCCGATCGGGTGACCATTCGATTGGGTTGTCATCTTGTTTGACATGGATGTGTTTGTGTATGATGGTTTGCCTTTTGAAGTTTTCGTTGTAGCATTTTGAAAACAGAGAAATATCTCTATCTTTCAGGTCGGTCGATCGGGCGGCGGCTCGATCAGATAGCGATCCGTTCGGCGAGATATTTCTCAGAGAACAAGTTCACAGCAGTGTCGTCACATGATCAGATGGTCTACTGATCGGGTGGCAATCCATTGGAACTGATAATGCATTGAACATGTTGAAAATTGTTTAAGTGTTGAAGTTCCAAACATCACATGTTCGGGTGGTCGCTCGATCGGATGGCAATCCGATCGGGTGGCAATCCGTTCGATGTCCAAAACCTCAAAAGTTGAAAGTATAAATTAAGTGTGGGACCAAGGTGCAAGCCGATCGGGTGGCAGTCCGATCGGACGGCTGCCTGATCGGACGGCAATCCGTCCCAGTCGACCTGATCGTCTTTACACCTGGTTGTTTTGATGGTTTGCGTTTTGTTCGAGGCAGTGTGATAACGTGCTAAACAACAGAACCTTGTCAAGACCCTAGTGACCCGATCGAACAGGAATCACCCAGATCCGACCCGTTCACAGGTTCGTGACGGTTGTTCATGTTCAACCCGGAATCGGTAGTCTCTTGGAAAGAATTCAGATCTTGAACCAACACATCAACAAGGAGTAGAAGATCAAAACAAGCTCCGATGCTATCGGTTTTGAGTGTAAAAGAGTTGAAAAAAAGTTAGAAAACCATCTTTCAATCCTTTTTACCATGAATATGTTCAGATCTATGCAAGATCTTTGTTTATTCATGTGGAAATCGTTCAGATCTAAGTTGTTCTTGGTGGACTGAAGCCAAAACATGAAGTTCATAAGAACCCCATGATGACATCAGCCTAGAACACCTCAAATCTAGTGATTTCACGGTTAAAAGTTAAGATTCAAAAGATAGAAAGGTGAAAGAGTGCGTGTAGATCAAGAAAGTACAAGATTTAGGTTGAAAACTTACAAGAATCGTGAGAAATCGGAAGGAATGTGGGTTAAAGCGAGCTGGTAGAACAAAGGAGCTGTCACATCACCAATGATGTGACAGGTTGGTATTTATAGGGTTTCCCATAAAGGAAAGTGTGAATGGATAGGGTGGGTCACCGATCGGGTGGCTGTCCGATCGGGTGGCAATCCGATCGGGTGACCATCCGATCGAGTTGTCACTCGATCGAGTGGCTCCGACGACTGAGTTTCGGCATTCCGTTTCGTGCGTTGAGTTTTGTGATGCGTTGAGTGATGCGATAGAATTATCCATTAATCCCAACTACTATATCTACCATACAATCATCCTAAGTAACTTGCGTTTAGCGACTGTGATTCGATTGCGATAGCGTTGCGATTGCGTTTCGATTAGTCACCACAACATAAACATAAGTAAATATGCACAAGTAACACATAAGTAACACACACACACACGTAAAACAATATCCAGAACACATAATTCGAGCTGCGAATGCGATTGCGATGCGATAAGCGATAAAACAAGCGATAAATAGCGATTAAACCTCGATTTTTAACAAGTACTCCACATAATACAAATAATGCGATAAAATAAATAGATTATCTACAAGTCAAAGAATCCAAAACAGTAGTTGAGCAAGGAGTGACAGATCGCAATTAGCAATCTTTTCTTCCTTTGACTTCAATGTTGACTTTGACTTTGACTTTTGAAACACGGGGTGTTACAGCCTCCCCTACTTAAGGGAATTTCATCCCGAAATTAGGCTTCAGCCGTAATAAACAACTGTGGGTACTTCGCCTTCATGTCGCTTTCGAGTTCCCAAGTGAACTCTACGCCTCGTTTGCCTTCCCATCGAACCTTCACAATGGGAATGCGCGAGTGTCTAAGCTGCTTGGTTTGGCGGTCCATAATCTCGACAGGCTTCTCCACGAAGTGTAGTGTTTCGTTTACTTGAAGATCTTCTAGAGGTACGTACAAATCATGCTCACCCAGGCACTTTCTGAGGTTCGACACATGGAAAGTCGGATGGACGTTGCTAAGTTCCTCCGGTAGTTCGAGTCTGTAGGCCACTTTTCTGATCCTTTCCAGAATTTTAAAGGGTCCAACATATCGAGGCGCGAGTTTCCCTCTCTTGCCGAATCTGACCACACCCTTCCAAGGTGATACCTTTAGGAGTACATGGTCGCCAACGTCAAATTCAAGGGGCTTGCGTCATCTATCGGCGTAACTTTTCTGACGACTCCGAGCTTTCAGCAGATTGTCTCGAATTTGGAGGATTTTGTCAGTCGTTTCTTGCAATAGCTCAGGAACGGTTAATTGCGAGTGTCCGATCTCGTGCCACACAATAGGCGACCGACATCTTCTTCCGTATAATGCCTCAAACGGTGCCATTTGAATGCTGGAATGATAACTGTTATTGTACGAGAATTCGACTAGAGGTAAGTATGCGTCCCAATTACCACCAAAATCTATGACACACGAACAGAGCATGTCTTCAAGAGTACGAATCGTTCTTTCAGTCTGACCGTCGGTTTGGGGATGGAATGCAGTACTTAGATTAACCGTAGTACCAAGAGCGGATTGAAACGTTTCCCAAAGACGCGAGGTAAACCGACCATCACGGTCAGAGATGATGTCGCGAGGCGTCCTACGTCGACAAATAATCTCATTGGTGTAGATTCGGGCTAATTTGTCTACCCTGTCGTCTTCTCGTATCGGCAGAAAATGAGCAGATTTGGTCATACGGTCAACGACAACCCAGATGCTGTCGTGACCTGATGGCGTGCGCGGAAATTTCGTTATGAAGTCCATGGCAATACTCTCCCATTTCCACATGGGAATCTCGGGCTAGACGAGTAAGCCAGAGGGTCTTTGATGCTCAGCCTTGACTTTCGAGCAAGTCAGGCACTTCGAAACATAGAGAGCGATATCTCTATTCATGCCCGGCCACCAGTACTTGTAGCAAAGGTCCTGGTACATTTTATCGGCACCGGGATGAATAGAATATAGGGACTTATGGGCTTCGTCCTTCAGAATCTGTCGTAAATCGGTCCGCTTAGGGATCCAAATTTGGTCCAGATAGTGGAATATCCCATTCGACTTATTCACAAGCTGGGCTCCATCGTTGAGAATCCTTTCCTTCTTCAAAGTGCGCTCGGTAAAACAAGCATGTTTGGCTTCACGGATGAGAGTTTCGAGATGATGCTGGGCTTGAACATTATGAACGCTATGCAAATAGCTTCGTCTGCTGAGAGCGTTGGCAACGACATTTGCTTTGCCAGGATGATAAAGAATCTCACAGTCGTAATCGTTGAGAAGTTCTACCCATCGGTGTTGATGCATATTAAGTTCCTTTTGACTGAAGATGTGTTGTAGGCTCCTATGGTCGGTGAAGACCGTACACTTTGTACCATAAAGGTAGTGTCGCCAAATCTTCAACGCAAAAACAATTGTGCCTAGCTCGAGGTCGTGGGTTGTATAGTTCTTCTCGTGGATCTTGAGCTGACGAGACGCGTAAGCAATAACCTTGTCTCGTTGCATGAGAACATAACCAAGACCAAGGTTCGAGGCATCACAATAGACAACGAAGTCGTCGTTTCCGTCGGGTAAAGCAAGGACGGGAGCATTGCAAAGCATGTGCTTGAGAGTTTGGAAGGTAGACTCCTGTTCAGTTCCCCAAACAAAGGATCTGTCTTTATGCGTGAGGGAAGTAAGCGACACGGCGATTTTAGAGAATCCTTCGATAAATCGGCGATAATAGGCCGCTAGTCTGAGAAAAGAACGGACTTCAGACGGGTTCTTAGGCGTAACCCAACTCTTAACAGCTTCAATCTTCGCGGGATCGACATGAATACCTTCACTATTGACAATGTGACCGAGGAATTGAACCTCCTCTAGCCAAAATTCACACTTGGAGAACTTGGCATAGAGTCGATTCCCTTGGAGTAGCTCGAGAACCAAACGTAGATGTTGCGCGTGTTCGGCTTTCGACTTGGAATAGATCAGGATATCATCGAGGAACATGATGACGAAGCGGTCGAGAAATGGTTTACACACGCGATTCATCAGATCCATGAAAACCACGGGTGCGTTGGTTAAACCAAAAGGCATAACAACGAACTCATAGTGGCCGTAACGAGTGCAAAAAGCGGTTTTGGGTATATCCTCCTCTTGGATGCGTCATTGGTGATATCCTGAGCGTAGATCGATCTTTGAGAAACACGACGCACCTTGTAACTGATCAAACAAATCATCGATTTGAGGCAAGGGATAGCGATTCTTGATTGTTAGCTTATTCAATTCCCTGTAGTCGATGCACATCCGGAATGACCCATCCTTCTTTTTGACGAAAAGGACTGGTGCGCCCCACGGAGAGGTGCTAGGGCGAATAAAGCCTTTATTAAGCAATTCCTGGAGCTGACTCTAGAGTTCATGCATTTCGGACGGAGCGAGGCGATAAGGAGCTCTAGCAACAGGGTTTGCTCCAAGAATGAGGTCGATACGAAAGTCGATATCACGACTTGGCGGAAGACCAGGTAATTCGTTGGGAAACACGTTAGGGAATTCACAAACAACAGGAACATCGTTCACTCCAGGACTTCCTTTCTTTTCCTCTCTGCTACTACAATGTTAGCCAAGAAAGCTCTGTATTCCTTGCGGAGATACTTGCTTGCTTGAACACATGACATGAGCTTGAGACCTTTCGAAGGAGTTTCACCATACACACAAAGTTTATCACCATTAGCAAGCGAGAATCGAATCATCTTATTGAAGCAAACAACTTCAGCATGGTTTTCACGAAGAAAGTCCATGCCCACTATGACGTCAAAACTTCTGAGCTGCATCGGAATAAGGTCGATAGGGAAGATGTGATTGTTGAGTTCGAGAGTACAATCACGAAGAACAGAATTGACGGTGACGGTTCTTCTGGTGGCAACTTCGACATCAAATGACGACGCGAGATGGGCGCGCTTACGATTAAGGAGCTTCTCGAATTAAAACGACAAAAAACAGTTATCGGCTCCAGTATCAAACAAACATGAAGCATATATACCATTCACAAGGAATGTACCATTGACCACGTTGTTGTCAGCCTGAGCCTGGCGTGCATTGATGTTGAAGGTTTGGGCGCGTTCTGCTTGCTCTTGTTGCTGCTGTTGTTGCTGGGGCTGTTGCTGCTGGGGATCTTGTTTAACCACCCTGTTGGGACACATATTCGCGAAGTGGTTGGGATCACCACATGCAAAGCAAGCTCTAGCATGGATCGCGGGTGCAAGAGCCACTTGTTGTTGACCCTGAGGGGCAGTAAGAAGAGCTTGTTGAGCAATAGCTGGAGCTGTAGCTTGACGAGGACCAGTACGGCAGTTAGCGGTGAAGTGGTCGTACATGTTGCAGTGCACGTAGTATCGACAGGCGATTCCCACCGGGTGATGATAAGTACATGTCGGGCAAGCAGGGTGAGGACCAGTATATGCACGCTTGGCAGGCGGTGCATAGGTAACTAGTGCTGCAGCTGGTCGGTGTTGAGGTTGCTGCTGAGCCCGTATGGCTTGAAGCGGGGCAGCGGTAGTGACAGCACAGTTCTTGTTGTTGGAGCTGCTATTGTTGTTCTTCCTCTTGCGACGAGAGGACTTCGATGACTGAGGAGCGGCAGCGGTTTCAGCGGTTGCGGCAGTAGTAGCTTGATGCAGATTCTTCGAGGCTTTGTCCCAGACACCAGCCATGACTCGCTTGTCGTTTATCTCAGCGGCGAGCAGATAAGTTTCCTCGATTGTTGCTGGCTTTGCAGCTTGCACAAAGTCCACAACACAATTCAGCAGAGCTCGAATATACTTCTTGATTGTCACATCAGGAGTCTTGACTTGATCAGGACAGATTATGCTTAGCTGCTTGAAGCGAGCAGTCAGATCAGCATTGTCACCATCCTTCTGCTTGATATGCTAGAATTCGTCCTCCAACTTTTGGCGCTCATGGGGAGGGCAGAACTCTTCCAACATGACGTTCTTCAACTCGTCCCATGTCAAACCATAAGCTGCATCATTTCCGCGTTTGTTTCTCTTGGCCATCCACCAGTCTAAAGCCCGGGACTGGAAGACGCCTGTGGCATTCAGAGTGCGGAGATTATCAGGACAGCCACTCTGGCGCAGGGTGACCTCGATCGAATCAAACCATTGAAACAAAGCCGTAGGGCCATCTTCGCTAGTGAATTCTTTCGGATCGCAAGCTTTGAACTGCTTAAAGCTAAAAACAGACTTTGGCGAATCTGTCCTGGATTCTTCAGAAGACTTGCTGGTATTCTCTTGCAGGTCGCTAACGATTTGAGGGATTACTTTCGCTATCTGTTTAGCGACGAGAGCAGCAAGGCGTTTGTCTTTCTGGTTTTGGCGAGAAGTTCAAGAGTGGAGGGATCCAGATGGCGACATTGTCTGCAACAGACATCGCCACAGGACTCAAACACAATAAAATCGAATCTCGCCTCATACGCCTAGAACTACTAAAGCTCAAGAACAAAATCATGTAACACATAAACACATAGGCACATAAACACATAATCACGGAACACATAAACACGTAAGGCACATAAGGCACATAGAGCACATAGAAGCAGTCAGAATATAGAAACCTATCATTCATAGTTTGCGCACGTTCGAGAATAGTGATTGCGATTAGCGAGCACACAGCGAGCAACATAACGTACAGTGATTCCCCAAATAGTAGCGATTTTCAACGTTTTGAGATGAACCTGCAGTGCGATTAGTGTGTGTCGATCAAAGCGAAGCGAAGAGCGAATAAATCACCAAAAATAGGGCATATAAACAGATAAAATCACATAAAACACATAAAATCCACATAAAAGCGACGAGTTATCAGAGTCGGCAGTTGCGAGCTCAGAATCGAAACACATAAAAATAGAGAATAGATTGTCTACGGCTGATAGACGTCGACTACCCAAAGTGGTTCGACTATTCACAAGGACTTTTGGTACACACTTTGGCCTTCGGGACTGTGCTCTCGCCTCGATTTTGAGCGAATGACACGCATCCTTCCAGTTACGGTGTGACTTCAAGTCGTTGGAGTCCGTCGAGACTTTGGTGAGAGTTTTGTAAAACAAAAATAGAGGTCGGAACAAGTCGTCAAGGCTCGGGTTTCACCCCTGACTTAACAACCTCGTTCCTGTTTTGATAAAATTAAGGGGAAAATCTGTGTTAAAGTACGGATTTCACTCCTGATTCAACGCAAATTCTCGTGTTTATAGATAAAAATGCGGGTCAAAGAAGCGATTTAGTCGAGAGTTTGCGGTTTTCACACCTAATCTCGACCTAGTCACTTGTTCACTTTTTGAAAATTAGTGTGCAGTGATAGTGTAGCGTAGGCGAGAATAGCGAGATATAGCAAGTAAGCTCGTACAATACCTCTAAGGGTATGCACAAGTCGGTCTATTGGTACTTAGCTATTGACTAGGTCATTTCTAAGACATCGACCCGGACTAGGTCGAGTCGTGCCTAATTCCCCATAGTTATGGCTCTGATACTAATCTGTCACACCCCAACCGAAGGCCGAAACCTCGGGGCATGGCACTGAGCGAAACAGATTGTTCAAGAGAAATTCCATATTAACTACTTTACCGGATAGTTTAAATATTATGTCCCATACCATAACCCATCAAGCAAAATAAGTTATTACAGACAACGTTATCTCAAAAACAATAAACATGTTCCGACAACTCAGATTTAAAATAAAAATAAGTTAAATCGTCTTTGTTTCTAGACTCTCAATCCTAGTGGATTCCATGAAAAGCAAGCAAAAGCACAGCGTCCTAAGCATCTCAAACACCTGTCACATGCGTTAAAATAAAGGTCAATACACATAGTGTAAAGGTGAGCATACAAGTTTGATATAGCATAATAGAGTTCAAAATTGTTTACGCATAACCAGCATGTACAACGTATAATGTGAAGCATGTAAGTTATCGATAAAGATTCTATCAATACCAATGACTGCGACATTCGCCAAATTCGAGGCGAGAGCACAGTACCGAAGGCTAAAGTGTGTACAAAAGTCTTTGTGAATAGTCGAACCACTTTGGATAGTCGACGTCTATCAGCCGCAAACAATCTATTCCTGATTTTTATGTGTTTCGATTCTGAGCTCGCTACTGCCGACTCTGATATTTGCCGCTTTTATGCTGGTTTTATGTGTCAATGTGGTTTTATCTACTTATGTATTTCGATTTTTGGTGATTTATTCACTTTTCGCTCTTCGCTTTGATCAACACACACGACTCGCACTGCACATCTACCTCAAAACGCTGACAAATCGCTACTATTTGTGGAATCACCGTACGCTATGTTGCTCACTGTGTACTCGCTAATCGCAATCGCTGTTCTCGAACGCTCGCGGACTTTGAATAATAGGTTTCTGTATTCTGACTGCCTCTTGTGCTTCTGTGCTTCTGTGTTTTGTGCTTCTGTGCCTTACGTGCTTACGTGCTTCTGTGCTTATGTGAATCTGTGATTATGTGCCAATGTGTTTATATGTTACGTAATCGTGTTCCTGAGCTTTAGTAGTGTTAAGTGTGTGAGGTGAGATTCGATTATATTGTGTCTGAGTCCTATGGCGATATCTGTTGCAGACAATGTCGTCTGGATCCCGTCACTCGCGCGCTGCTCGCCACGACGAGAAAGACAAACGCCTTGCTGCTCTCGTCGCTAAGAAAATGGCGAAAGTTGTTCCTCAGATCGTGAGTGAACTATACGAGAGTGTGAGCAAATCGTCTGAAGGTTCCAGGACTGAAACCCCCAAAGTTGCTTTCAGCATCAAGCAGTTTAAAGCTTGCGAACCGAAAGAATTTACTAGCAAAGATGGCCCTACGGCTTTGTTTCAATGGTTCGATTTGATCAAGGTCACCCTGCGCCAGAGTGGCTGTCCTGACAATCTCCACACTCTGAATGCTACCGTCGTCTTCCAGTCCCGCGCTATAGACTGGTGGACGGCCGAGAGAAACAAACGCGGAAACGATGCAGCTTATGGTCTGTCATGGGACGAGTTGAAGAACGTCATGTTGGAAGAGTTCTACCCTCCCCATGAGCGCTAAAAGTTGGAGGATGAACTATGGCATATAAAGCAAAAGGATGGTGACAACACTGCTTTAACCGCTCGCTTCAAGCAGCTCAGTATTATCTGTCCTGACCAAGTCAAGACTGTTGATATGACGATCAAGAAGTACATTCGAGCTCTACCGGATTGTGTTGCAGATTTTTTGCATGCTTCTAAGCCAGCAACAATCGAGGAAACTTACCTGTTTGTCGCTGAAATCAACGACAAGCGAGTCAAAGCTGGTTTTTGGGATAAAGCTTCGAAGAATTTGCATCAAGCTACCACCGCTGCAACTGCTGAAACTGCCACCGCTGCCCCGCAACCATCAAAGTCCTCTCGTTGCAAGAGGAAGAACAACAACAGCAACTCCAGCAACAAGAACTGTGCTGTCACTATCGCTGCTCCACCAACACCGATCAACTCCAGCACCAGTTACCCTAGCACCGCCTGCAAAGCGTGCTTACACTGGTCCCCACCTTGCTTGCCCGACATGTACTTATCATCACCTAGTGGGTATCGCCTGCCGATTTTATGTGCATTGCAACATGTATGGCCACTTCACCGCCAACTGCCGTACAGGACCTCGACAAGCTACCGCTCCAGCTACTGCTCATCAAGCTCTACTTCCCGCCCCTCAAGGCCAATAAGCGGCTCCGGCACCCGCGGTCAACGCCAGAGTCTGCTTTGCGTGTGGTGATCCCAACCACTTCGCAAACATGTGCCCGAACAGGGTTATGAATCAAGAGCCCCAGCAGCAGCAGCCTCAGCAACAGCAACAGCAGCAGCAACAGCCTCACCAGCAACAGCAACAAGCCGCCCGTGCCAGAACTTTCAATATCAATGTGCGCCAAGCTCAGGCTGACAACAATATGGTCAATGGTACATTTCTCGTGAATGGTATTTATGCTTCGTGTTGGTTTGCTACTGGAGCCGATAACTATTTTGTATCGTTTGAGTTCGAAAAGCTCCTTAATCGTAAGCGCTCCCATCTCCCCTCGACGTTCGATGTTGAAGTTGCCACCGGAAGAACCGTCGCTGTTAATTCTGTTCTTCGTGATTGTACTCTCGAGCTCAACAATCACATCTTTCCGATCGATCTTATTCTGATGCAGCTCGGAAGTTTTGACATCATAGTAGGCATGGACTTTCTTCGTGAAAACCATGCTGAAGTTGTGTGCTTCGATAAGATGATTCGATTCTCGCTTGCTAATGGTGACCAATTGTGTGTTTATGGTGAAACTCCCTCGAATGGTCTCAAACTCATGTCATGTGTCCAAGCTAGCAAGTATCTCCGCAAGGAATACAGAGCTTTCTTGGCTGACATTGTAGTAGCGGAGAAGGAAAAGAAAGGAGTGAAAAACGTCCCCGTTGTTTGTGAATTCCCCAACGTCTTTCCTGATGAACTTCCGGGATTACCTCCAAGTTGTGACATCGACTTCCGTATCGACCTCATTCCTGGAGCAAACCCTGTTGCTAAAGCTCCTTATCGACTCGCGCCACCCGAAATGCGTGAACTCTCGAGTCATCTCCAGGAATTGCTTGATAAAAGCTTCATTCGCCCGAGCACCTCCCCGTGGGGCGCGCCAGTCCTTTTCGTCAAAAAGAAGGATGGGTCCTTCCGGATGTGCATCGACTACAAGGAATTGAATAAGCTAACAATCAAGAATCACTATCCCTTGCCTCGAATCGATGATCTGTTTGATCAGCTACAAGGTGCTACGTGTTTCGCGTAGATCGATCTACGTTCAGGCTATCACCAGTTACGCACTCAAGAGGAGGATATACCCAAAACCGCTTTTCGCACCCGTTACGGCCATTATGAGTTCGTTGTTATGCCTTTTGGTTTAACCAACGCACCCGCGGTTTTCATGGATCTGATGAATCGCGTGTGTAAACCATTTCTTGACCACTTCGTCATCGTGTTCATCGATGATATCCTGATCTATTCCAAGTCGAAAGTCGAACACGCGCAGCATCTACGTTTGGTTCTCGAACTGCTCCAAGGGAATCGACTCTATGCCAAGTTCTCCAAGTGTGAATTTTGGCTGGAGGAGGTTCAATTCCTCGATCACATTGTCAATAGCAAAGGTATTCATGTCGATCCCGCGAAGATTGAAGCTATTAAGAGTTGGGTTACGCTTAAGAACCCATCTGAAGTCCGTTCTTTTCTCGGACTAGCGGGCTATTATCGCCGATTTATCAAAGGATTCTCTAAAATCCACGTGCCGTTTACCTCTCTCACGCATAAAGACAGATCCTTTGTTTGGGGAACTGAACAAGAATCTGCTTTCCAAACCCTCAAGCACATGCTTTGCAATGCTCCCGTCCTTGCTTTACCCAACGAAAACGATGACTTCGTAGTCTATTGCGATGCCTCGAACCTTGGTCTTGGTTGTGTTCTCATGCAACGAGACAAGGTTATCGCATACGCGTCTCGTCAGCTCAAGATCCACGAGAAGAACTATACAACCCACGACCTCGAGCTAGGCACAGTTGTTTTTGCATTGAAGATTTGGCGACACTACCTTTATGGTACAAAGTGTACGGTCTTCACCGACCATATGAGCCTACAACACATCTTCAGCCAGAAAGAACTTAATATGTGTCAACGCCGATGGGTAGAACTTCTCAACGATTACGACTATGAGATTCGTTACCACCCAGGCAAAGCAAATTGTCGTCGCCGACGCTCTAAGCCGACGAAGCTATTTGCATAGCACCCATAATGTTCAAGCCCAGCATCATCTCGAAACCCTCATCCGCGCAGCCCAACATGCTTGCTTTACTGAGCGAACCTTGAAGAAGGAAAGGATCTATCACGATGGAGCCCATCTAGTGAATAAGTCGAATGAGATATTCCATTATCTGGACCGAATTTGGATCCCCGGACCGATTTACGACAGATTTTGATGGATGAAGCCCACAAATCCCGATATTCTATTCATCCCGGTGCCGATAAAATGTATCAGGAGCTTCGCTACAAGTACTGGTGGCCGAGCATGAAAAGGGATATCGCCCTCTATGTTGGGATGTGCCTAACATGCTCGAAAGTCAAGGCTGAACACCAAAGACCCTCTGGCTTGCTCGAACAACCCGTGATCCCCATGTGGAAATGGGAAAGCATAGCTATGGACTTCATAACGAAACTCTCGCGCACGCCATCAGGTCACGACAACATCTAGGTTGTCGTTGATCGTTTGACCAAATCAGCTCATTTTCTGCCAATACGGGAAGACTACAAGGTGGAAAGATTAGCCCGAATCTACACCAACGAGATCATTTGTCGACACGGGACGCCTCGCGACATCATCTCTGACCGTGATGCTCGGTTTACCTCGCGTCTGTGGGAAACGTTTCAAACGGCTCTCGGTACTACGCTTAATCTAAGTACCGCTTTTCATCCCCAAACCGACGGTCAGACTGAAAGAACGATTTGTACCCTTGAAGACATGCTCCGATCGTGTGTCATAGACTTCGGTGGTAATTGGGACGCTTACTTGCCTTTAGTCGAATTATCGTATAATAATAGTTATCATTCCAGCATTCAAATGGCACCGTTTGAGGCATTATACGGAAGAAGATGTCGGCCGCCTATTGTGTGGCACAAGATCGGTCACTCGCAATTAACCAGTCCTGAGCTATTGCAAGAAACGACTGACAAGATCCTCCAAATTCGAGACAACTTGCTGAAAGCTCGGAGTCGTCAGAAAAGTTACGCCGATAGACGACGCAAGCCCCTTGAATTTGATGTTGGCGACCATGTACTCCTAAAGGTATCACCTTGGAAGGGTGTGGTCAGATTCGGCAAGAAAGGGAAACTCGCGCCTCGATATGTTGGACCCTTTAAGATTCTGGAAAGGATCGGAAAAGTGGCCTAAAGACTCGAACTACCGGAGGAACTTAGCAACGTTCACCCGACTTTCCATGTGTCCAACCTCAGAAAGTGCCTGGCTGAGCATGATTTGTTTGTACCTCTAGAAGATCTCCAAGTAAACGAAACACTACACTTCGTGGAGAAGCCTGTCGAGATCATGGATCGCCAAACCAAGCAGCTCAGACGCTCACGCATTCCCATTGTGAAGGTTCGATGGGAAGGCAAACGAGGCACAGAGTTCACTTGGGAACTCGAAAGCGACATGAAGGCGAAGTACCCGCAGTTGTTTGTTACAGCTGAAGCTTAATTTCGGGACAAAATTCCATTAACAGGGGGAGGCTGTAACACCCCATGTTTCGAAAGTCAAAGTCAAAGTCAACATTGAAGTCAAAGGAAGAAAAGATTGCTCATTTCGATCTGTCACTCCTTGCTCAAACTACTGATTTGACTTCTTTGACTCGTAGATAGTCTATTTATGTTTTTACGTTAGTTGTATTATGTGGAGTGCTTGTTAATAATCAAGATTTAATCGCTATTTATCGCATATTTATCGCATGTTTTATCGCTTTATCGCTTATCGCAATCGCACTTGCAACTCGAATTACATGTTCTGGATATTGTTTTACGTGTGTGTGCTAATTATGTGTTACTTGTGCATGTTTATTTATGTTTATGTTGTGGTGATTAATCGAAACGCAATCGCAACTCAATCGCAATCGAATCGCAACCGCTAAAGGCAAGTTAATTATGATGATTGTATGTTAGATATAGTAGTTGGGATTAAAAGTAATTTGAATGGGAAACTCTATCGCATCGCAACGCTCGACACGCGAATCGAAACAGCAAAACTCGTCGCGCCAATCGCTCCAATCGAGTGGCCAACCGATCGAGTTACCACCCGATCGGGCTGCGACCCGATCGAGTTGCCACCCGATCGACCAGCCACCCGATCGACCAGCCACTTTCCCCACTTTCCTTTTATGGAAACCCTATAAATACCCCTCATATGTCAACATCACTTGATGTTGACAGCTCTCACTCGACCAGCTTGCTCCAGCCTCTATTTCTTCCGATTTCTCGCGATTCTTGTAAGTTTTCAACCTAAATCTTGTACTTTCTTGATCTACGCGTACTCCTACACCTTTCTATCTTTTGAATCTTAACTTTTAACCATGAAATCACTAGATTCAAGGTGTTCTAGGATGATGCCATCATGGTGTTCTTATGAACTCCATGTTTTAGCTTCAATCCACCAAGAACAACTTAGATCTGAATGATTTCCACATAAATAAACAAAGATCTTGCATAGATTTGAACATATTCATGGTGAAAAGGATTGAAAGATGGTTTTCCAACTTTCTTTCAACTCTTTTACACTCAATGCACTCAAACCCGATGGAATCGGAGCTTGTTCTAATCTTCTACTCATTCTTAGTGATGCATTAGTTCCAGGTCTGAATTCTAGCCGGGAGATATATTGATTTCGGGTTTGAACATGGACAACCGACTCGAACTGTGAACTGTTCGGACTGGGATGATTCCTGTTCGGCCGGGTCACTTGGGACGAGATAAGGGTCCTGTTGTTTAAGCAAGATATCAAAACATCTCATTCAAACATACAATACTTCAAACGGAAACAAGGGTTAGGACGATCAGACCGTCGGAACGGATTGCCGCCCGATCAGGTTACCTCCCGATCGGATTGCCACCCGATCGACCGGCTGTCCGATCGAGCTGCACTTGGTTCCATACTCGAACTATTTCTCAAACTATTTAAAGGATCTGAACGTTTAAACGGATTACCACCCGATCGGATTGCCACATGATCGAGTGACCGTCCGATCGTGTGACGTTTGGGACTTAAACAATTATCAACATGTTCAATGCATAATGAGTTCCAAACGGATTGCCACCCGATCGGTTTGCAATCCGATCGAGTGACAAACTGCTGTGAACTTGTTCTCACTGAAGTGTTCTACCAATCGGATCGTCGCCCGATCGGACCACCGTCCGATCGATCGACCTGAAAGGTAGAGATACTTCCCTGTTTCCAATACCCGAACTCAATGAACCCGAAAGCCAATTATCCGACTAGTCAAGAAACTGTAACCTCCGAGGAAGCGAATCCGGAACCACACCATTCAAACCATTGGAATGCAAATCAAGAAACTCAAGATTCACACACCCCGATATCGAATTCGGGATCATTCCCACCAATTTATTGTTACTCATATCAGCAAAATTCAAATTTTGCAAACAGTACTGGAAATTCTGTTATCGTTTACCCGAAACCGATACAAATTCGTACAGTTTCCGATCTTCGGCGGGATAAAACCGATCAAATCATTCGAAATCAACAGTAATTTCGTAAGATTTTTGAGTGAAAGTATTTGTGTCGAAATTGTTCCAATCAAATTATTAAACAAAAGATCCAAAGCTTGAAGATTCTCACACTCAGATAAGCTCGCCGGAATGTGGCCGGAAATATTATTCTGCCACGCGAAAAACAGAGTCATACAGTGTTCTTTTTTTAGTTTTTTTCTTATACCAGGTCATGTGAATCACTCAATTTTCTGGAAGAATCTTGCCACAAAAACAGGAACTGAAAAATTTGATTTAAATTTAAAAAACAGGGACTTAAAAATTTAAAAACAGGGGAACCATTAATGGATGATACTGTGATGATTTACGTGTTTGATACTGTATACCTACCTTGGGGTTTTTATTGAAATGTTTGAGAACCTAAAGGTTGTTTATGGAATGTTTATAGTGCTAATTTTAATTATTAATTAAAAAACAGGGCGAAATGACAATAATGCCCTCACATGCAATGCATGTGAGGGGTGTTAACCAGAAAAACAAACGGTGTTTGTGTTAAAGGTTGAACCTATAGCAAAACATGAACATAAAGGTTATTTTTTGTCGATTTCATAGTGAAAGGTACGAAGTGCAGTTTGAGGCAGACATAAAAATTGTTTTTTTTTTTGCAATTTTGTCTAAATTATACAATATCAAAAGATTTATATATCACATCTCAGTTGGATCATACCTTGTATATGGGTTTCACAAATGCTAGTAAATAATAAAATGGCTGACATTTAGAGTGAAGATAGAAGTCACTTACGTGTAATGATATATTTTATTGAGTTAAGTTCGCGTACAAATACGCTTAATGTAAAAAAAAAGTAAAAAGAAAAGTAAAAAAAAAAAGAAAAGAGATGTCATTTTTGTAATTATTTTACTCGTTGTAATTATTTTAATCGTAGAGTAATTATCAAAATTACTCTACAAGTGTATCAAAATTTGTGACAACCGGCAATTTCAGGTTAACACCGTTAACACAAACTTCGTTATCTTAAACACTCATTCATGCATTACACTCAATTAGGGTTAAGTAAGTGTGCCAGTTATTTCTCAAACACTCATGCAACGAGAATTACGGAATCACACATGGGTTCATACCCGAATGTCGATAAACAATCGAAACAGTATTCCTGAACAACTAAATAAATATAAATTATGTGAATTTATATGTATGAGACTTATATGTTTATTTTGTGAACTTATGTGAAACCACGTATATTTACGCTTAACAACGTGTTATGGATGAACCCATAACTGGAGTATAGAGTATACCTTAGCCTAAATTTCCAGGATGAAATTTCTGTAACAAGGGGAGAATGTGACAACTCGTACTCTTGACCCTAATGATCGGAAAAGGGTACATATTCTAAAAGTACTTTATTATTATTATTATTATTATTATTATTATATTTATATTATTATTATTATTATTACTATTACTATTACTATTACTATTACTATTACTATTACTATTACTATTATTATTATTATTATTATTATTATTATTATTATTATTATTTATATATAATAATAACCTGCGACAAGGGAAACATGTTTAACTGATAATTCTAGTCAAGCAGCATTGATTTAGCACATAAACATTTTTAGTATATATTCTAAGTACTTGTTTTACACAGGTTTATATATATATAACTACTCGGTAAATTTGTTTAGAACTTTAACCCATATATTTTACTAGAGAGTGATAGTGTTATATCGTGTTTTGTAAATTTAAAACTTGATAAAAGAGTGAAAAGTACTAAAAAATATAAAAAAACCATACGCACCCTCACACGTGTCAAGTTTTTTGCGCCGTTGCCAGGGACACAAGGATTTTAAGAAAGTTTAAAATCGGTGGTCTAATCATTTTTATCCTTTTCTAATTTTTCTTTTTAGTTCTTTTTTCTTCTTCTCCAAATTTTTCTACTTTCAGCAAGAATAACACGAGGCTGTGTTTGATCAACACGGGGCCGTGTTAACTCCCTAGTAACGTAAAAATGTTTACTGCCAGATAAAAGTTGCAGCACGTGTGTAACGCCTTGCGTCCCTGAACTTTTAACTTTTGGCAAGTCTGGCCCCTACACTTTTGAGTCTTAACTATGTTAGTCTATTTTTGAAACTTTATGATACTTGAATCTTATGAAACTTTGTGATTCTTGACTCTTGATGCTTGATGCTTATGAATCTTGATTCTTGGTGAAACTAGATACTTGATACTTGATTCTTGATACTTGATTCTTGATACTAGATACTTGATTCTTGACTCTTGATACTATGGAACGAGAAACTTTGAGACTTTGTTAAACTAGAAACTTGAAGCTTGACACTTATTAACTAGCTCGTGTAAACTTGAAACATGGAGACTTTTGTGTTAGCTATACAATCTAATAATTATCCTAAACAATAATACGCAACGCAACTCTTAATCTAGCTCGCAAATCGAATCGAAATCAGAAATCTAGCAAACGGGTCTCGGTTGTCCGAATGGACACCCGATCGGACTGATGACCATCCGATCGGAAGGCCATTCGATCGAACAGCCATCCGACCCAGCACACATTGCACCGCCTTACTCTCCCTTTTCGCACTATAAATACCCATTGTCACATCATACATCACTGATGTGACAGCCCCCTCTGACCCAGACGCACACTCTCTCATTCTAAGGCACTTTTCTTCGATTTTCAAGTGATTCTTGTAAGTTTTCTCTGTAATTCTTGTACAACTATCATTAATACACACTTTCTCACATGATTCTTCATCAAAATCATACTTTTCACCGGGAAATTACTAAGATTTGGGCTCTTAAGGGTGACGTCATGATGGCAGTTGTACAATCTGATATGTGATGTCATTTCCGTCAAGATTTAGTCCAGATCTAAGAGATTTCTACGTGTTTTGCCACGAATATTTACAAAATCTAGACATTTTCAGTTGATTAAATGTTTTTCTTCAAACCTTCTTAACTTTATACTCAAATCGGTGGAATCTAGACACAAAACAGGCCTAGGACTTGTTCCTTAGTCTGGAGTCGGCTCGATAACGAATTCCCACCGGAGAAGATGATCGGGTTACGGGTTAGACATGAAACTCCGTCAAGAACAGTCATTCGATCGAACGGGGTGATTCCCATCCGATCAAACAGGCTGAACCTTGGTGGATTTCCGTTGTCTTGGTACGTTACCACGTCGTCCCTGTTAAACTCAAAAGATTTTAGGAAGGTTGCAAAGGAACAAGATCACAACAGAGGAATGACCATCCAATCGGACGATCATCCGAATGAACGGTCATCCGACCGAACAACTTGTTCCCCGTAGCCTTCAATACTTAAACTATTTGGACCAGGATTTTAAACTATCAAACTATCACTCGAATAGTCATCTGACCGAACGGTCATCCGTCTGAATGACCATCCGGTTGAACGACTTGGATTTATACTACAGCGAAAACTTCAAAAGTTTGAAACATATTACAAAACACACCTACTGATCGAATGACCATTCGATCGAATGGTCATCCGTCCAGATGACCATCCGATCGGATGGGGGTCCATCTAATCCAACAGGTCATCCGACCGGATGACCATCCGTCTGGATGGCCATCCGACTAGGAAACCTGACCGACACTTTGCACGATTCTACACTCTATTTGACACTCATACGGTTAAACTATAATCAGGCTAACTCCAGCGCTCCCTTCAATCCAATAGTTGGTGTCGATACTTAGCACCCACTGTGAGTATACTCGACCCCTTTTTGTTTTGAACACTTTTGGGACGCAACATGTATTCTATAAACTTGACACTTGACACTTAAAACTTATTTGAAACTTACTCTATTCGCTGTAAACATGAGACTTGATACTTGGAAACTTGAGACTTTTATGCTATGAGAGCGTTTAATCCTTGTGTGTAGTTCCGCCTTAACAATGGTAGCCTGCTATAGGGGTAATGCACCCCGTTAGTCTTTGGGGTATTGTTAGGAGAAGACATTTTTTATTCCCTTGAGTCTTGGGAAAGCGGTTAACGCATTGGAAACTTGGGCTATCACTTGGACTGCGTTTAATAGCATGGTGAAACTTGTTAAATGTGTTTATGCTGGATATGAGTTTTTGGAACGTTTTAAACTATTATACTACTACGTACTCAAACTTGTATACTTGCCAACATTCTTGTTTATATATTTTAATACATGTTGTAGGTTGATAGTAGCCGAGGAAACAAGAAACTGCTACGATGCTGCTTAGATACACATCTTAGTTAATCTAGAAACTTTGAACAATGTTTGGTTATTGTATTTTGTGTGTTGATTCGTGGATGTTGTTAGACAATTTCTATGAAACTTGATTAATTACTATTGAAACCATTAGTGTTATGGAAACTCATGAACAATCTGAACGCTTAGTGCCACACCCCGATGTTTCCGCCATCGGTTAGGGTGTGACAGATTGGTATCAGAGCCATAACTATAGGGAATTAGGAAAAGTAGGAATACTTTGCATATTCTATAGTTCTAGGAATCTTGACTCTTATCTGTTGTTTAAGACTTATGTATTCTATCGTACTTGCTTCCTAGCAACACATTTCCTGTTAAACTTACATGCCTTTCCTAAGGCTGATACAATATACACTTGGATACTTTGAAAACACTGCTGGTCAGTGTTTGTATTTTACACGAGATTTACCCCCAAGACAGGAGTGATATCCAAACCTTGAAGGGAATCTCCATATTATATTCTAGTAGGTCTTATCTTTTGATAAGTACCGACGCTATTAGGGTACGAAGTTGTCAAGTTAGAGGTGAAACTCACACCTTGATAACTAGTCCCACTCTTTGATTTTTCTGTCTCGCCAAAGTCTCGAAATTCCCAATCAATTAGGAACGTATAATGATCGAAAGGACAAATATCGTAGGCCTAACATCGATGACGTATTTGTGTAAGTAAACCAAGATACGTTGCCTCAATTCGAGAGGGGTTCGATTCACTTTGGTCAGTCAACGTTCCTCTACCTGGAACAATCCTATGTTTTATGAGCCTATCTTTTATGTTATCTCGATTTTCAAGTGGTTTTAAACTTGATTCTTTGTTTGTTTGAGACTTTGACACAAATCGCACGTATCTCCGCAATCTAAAACATTAATTATCATAATCTCTCAGGATCGAACTAAATTTATGAAGCTTTATTCATTGTGTTAAACTACGTGGAATCTTCATTAGACTATGGGAAACATGACTGAACGCTATGCTATGTGAAACTACATGTGTAATCTATGTGGAATATGTTGTTGTGGGTAGCAAAACACTATACGTAACATGGCACCGAATGACAAGACAGAAGTAACATGGACGAAACATGGTGGATACGCCGCTGGTACTTCCTATATATAAGTGTTTCTGACATGTTACCAACTTTCGTACCATGTGCCATGCGAAAAGCTGGTATTTTGCAGACCAGTGATGAGAATGTTGAATCGTTGAGCTATGTGAAACTACTTGCTTAATCTATGTGTACCCTAATGAGAGTTATGGAATGTGTTGTTGTGAGTGGCAAAATACGATACGTAGCCTAGCACAGAATGGCGAGACGATCGTAACACGATCGAAACATGGTGGATACGCCACTGGTACTTCATATATATAAGTGTTTCAGTATGTTACCAGACTTTCGTACCACGTGCTATGTGAAACTCGTGGTTTTGCAGACTCGTGGTGGAAATGTTGAAACTATTTGGTTGATGTATGTGTATGTAACTGGTTGAAACGCGTGGAAATGATGGAGTGTAACTGTTATGGTTGGCAAAACACGACACGTAATATGACACCGAAGACGAGACGGACGTGACATGACCGAAACATGGTGGATACGCCTCTGGTACTTCCTATATATAAGTGTTTCTGACATGTTACCGAACTTTCGTACCACATGCCATGCGAAAGTCGTGGGATTGCGGACTTGTGGGAGAATGTTGAAACTATGTGAAACTTGTTGAACGTTTTGGTGAAACTTGAGTCTTTATGCAATCGTGTGTGAAACTATATACTACGAGACTTAATGATCTAGACTTATACGACCCTTTTCTTGGATCCTTAGATGTTTTCCCGTAAACTATCCGACTCTCTCAAGAAAGCCAGAGCCAACTCTCAGAAGAAAATGATGTCTTTCATGGTCGATCAGATCGCACGCATCATGCCAAAGATCATCACTAAGATTCAGGGTTCAAACACTCCTCCCTCCTCTGCTGACTCTAAGACAGAGAAGCTAAAGCCTACGAAGTTCAGCTACAAACACTTTGTCTCTTGCAACCCTAAGCCTTTCACGGGCAGTGATGGGGTGACCGCAATGCTAGAGTGGTTCGACAGCATCAAGGTTACCTTCATCAACAGCGAGTGCCCATAACACTTAAAGACTAGGAGTGCAACTGGCATGTTTCAAGGCAGGGCTCTGGAGTGGTGGTCGAATGAGAGAAACATCCGCTCGAACGAAGAAGCTTATGCTCTTCCATGGCCTGAGGTGCGAGAGTTGATGATGCTCGAATTCTGCCCTCCCCATGAACAACTGAAGCTTGAGGAAGAGTTCTGGCACCTCAAGCAAGTTGGAGATGACAACTTGGCTTACACTATCCATTTTAAGCAACTCAGCATAATCGTGCCTCACCTGGTTTCTACTCCTAAGCGCATGATAACCAAGTACATCAATGGATTACCTCCTGCCATGCGTGATTCGATTGAAGCAGCCCAGATCGACACTATTGAGGAAGTCTACCGTCTTGTAGCAAGTTTGAACAACAACCGCATCCGTGACAAACACTTCGCTACTCCTGCTTCCTCCAAATCAGCGAACCAAGTTACCCAATAGCCCAGTGGCAGCAGAAACATGGAGCGAAAGTCTCAGGGTTCTGGCTGCAATGCCATTATCCCTACTGCAAATGCAAACCCCACAGGTAAAGCAATTGTGCCTGCTACTACTGCTAACCCTTCAGCTCCGAAAAACAAGAAGTCGTACACTGGGATTCATCCTAAGTGCGTGACTTGTAACTTTCATCATCCTGTTACCTCTGCTTGCTGTCTGTATACAAATTGCAATCACGATGGTCACACAACTCCCTACTGCCGTCAAGCCAACCAAGCCCAGCAAGCGCCAACTCAGGCAACTCTACCAACTCTCCCAGCTCCTCCGCAGAATCCTAGACCAGTCAACGCTATTCGTGCATGCTACAAGTGTGGAGACACTACTCATCTTCATAATCAGTGTCCCCGGCTGAACCACGAGCAACAGCCAGCCGCTCGAGGACGAACGTTCAACATCAATGCAAACCAGGCTCGTAACGAAAATGACGTCGTTAATGGTACGTTTCTCATCAATAATCTTTACGCTTCGATACTATTTAATACTGGTGCCGACAGAAGCTTTGTGTCCGTGGAATTTGAATCTTTGTTAAACTGTGCACGCTCTAAGCTACCTAAGTCGTTTTCGGTTGAGATTGTCGATGGTAAATCTATTCTAGTTGATTCTATTCTTAGTGGTTGTTCCCTGACTCTTAACGACCACGTTTTTACTATTGATCTTATACCCATGCAATTGGGTAGTTTTAATGTCAAAATCGGCATGGATTGGTTGCGTAAGAATCATGCCGAGATCGCTTGTCACGAGAAGTACGTTCGTTTACCTCTTCCGTTCGGTGGTACTTTGCACGTTTATGGAGACTGACCTTCTAGAGGACTGAAGTTGATGTCATGCACTCAGGCGAACAGGTGCTTACGTAAACAGAACTTTGCCTTATTGGCCCACGTGGTGGAATAAAAAGGCAAGGGAAAGAACATAAGCGATGTTCCAGTAGTGTGCGATTTCCCTGACGTCTTTCCTGAAGATCTTCCTGGTCTTCCTCCTCCAAGATCCGTTGATTTTCGTATTGATCTCATACCTAGCGCGACTCCTGTCGCCAAGGCTCCTTACCAACTTGCACCTTCCGAGATACAAGAACTATCCAGTCAACTTCAGGAACTGCTCGATAAAGGATTCATTCGTCCAAGTACCTCTCCGTGGAGTGTTCCCGTGTTATTCGCCAAGAAGAAAGATGGCTCGTTTCGTATGTGTATCGACTACCGTGAACTTAATAAACTTACCATTAAGAATCGTTATCCTCTCCCTCATATCGATGATCTATTCGACCAACTACATGGCACGTCCTGTTTTTCTAAAATCGACCTTCGATTTGGTTATCATCAGCTCCGTGTTCTCGAAGATGATATCCCCAAAACTGCGTTTCGCACTCGTTATGGACACTACGAGTTCGTGGTTATGCCTTTTGGCTTGACCAACGCACCCGCTGTGTTCATGGATCTTATGAATCATGTTTGTAAACCGTACTTGGATCGTTTTGTGATAGTCTTTATTGATGATATTCTTATTTATTCGAAAACTAGAGCTGATCATGAACGCCATCTACGTCTTATGTTGGAACTTTTACGTGGTGAACGCTTGTACGCTAAATTTTCTAAGTGTGAGTTTTGGATTGATGAAGTGCAATTTCTCGGGCACGTTGTTAGTAAACAAGGTATTCATGTTGACCCTTATAAAATCGAAGCTGTGAAGAATTGGAGTACGTCTAAATCTGCATCTGAGATTCGTTCCTTCTTAGGATTGGCGGTTTATTACCGTCGATTCATCTCAGACTTTTCAAAAATCGATGTTCCTCTCACTTCGTTGACTCAGAAAGAGAAGCCTTTTGCTTGGGGTCCCGAGCAAGAGGAATCTTTTCAGACTCTTAAGAATCTTCTGTGTAATGCTCCTGTCCTCACTCTCCCTGATGGGAATGATGACTTCGTGAGCAAGAGGAATCTTTTCAGACTCTTAAGAATCTTCTGTGTAATGCTCCTATCCTCACTCTCCCTGATGGGAATGATGACTTCGTGGTGTATTGTGATGCCTCGAACCGTGGCGTGGGCTGTGTGCTCATGCAGCGGGACAAGGTTATTGCTTATGCCTCCCGCCAACTCAAAATACATGAGAAAAACTATACTACTCACGATCTGGAGCTTGGTGCGGTTGTGTTTGCTTTAAAGATTTGGCGACACTACCTATATGGAACTAAGTGTGTGGTTTTCACTGACCATAAGAGCCTACAACATATCTTTAACCAAAAGAAACTAAACATGCGACAGAGACGTTGGGTGGAATTGCTTAACGACTACGAATGCAAGATTCGCTATCATCCTGGCAAGGCAAATGTCGTGGCCGATGCCCTTAGTCGTAAGACTCATGTTAGTACTATCCATTGCTTTCACATCTCTAGCGATCTTTATGCTTGTATCCGTGAAGCTCAGTATTCGTTAGCTAATGAAGGTAGTCTAATCGTTGAAGTACGAGGTGCTTCTGTTGATCAACTTGAAACAAAGTCTGATGGACTGCAATACTATCTTAATCGCATCTGGATGCCAGATTGCGACAATCTTCGTGAGCTCATCATGAATGAGGCTCACAAATCTCGATATTCTATTCATCCAGGTGCTGATAAGATGTATCATGACTTGCGTATGATTTATTGGTGGCCTGGTATGAAAAAAGGACATCGCTGCGTACGTCTCGAAATGCCTTACTTGCACGAAGGTGAAGGCTGAACATCAACGTCCTTCAGGGCTTCTTGAACAACCAGAAATCCCCGTCTGGAAATGGGATAGTATCGCTATGGACTTTATAACTAAACTACCCCGTACACCTGCCGGTCATGATAGTATTTGGGTAATCATTGACCGTTTGACTAAATAAGCCCACTTTCTTCCTATTCGTGAAGATTATAGGGTGGAGAAACTCGCTCGAATCTATACCAATGAGATTATATGCCGTCATGGCATACCGCTCGACATAATCTCTGACCGTGATGGTCGTTTTACTTCCCGTCTTTGGCAAACGTTTCAATCCGCTATGGGTTCTCATTTGAATCTTAGTACGGCTTTTCAACCCCAAACGGATGGACAGACCGAACGTACTATCCAGACCCTAGAGGATATGCTCTGTTCTTGTGTCATCGACTTTGGTGGTAACTGGGATGTACTTTTACCATTGATTGAGTTCTCGTACAACAACAACTATCATTCAAGTATTCAAATGGCTCCTTTCGTAACTTTATACGATCGCAAGTGCCGATCTCCTCTCAGTTGGCATGAGGTTGGTGACAAGCAACTTACTGGCCCAGAGATCATTCAAGAGATGACGGATAAGATTCTTCAGATCCGTGATAACTTGATCAAGGCTAGGAGCAGACAGAAGAGCTATGTTGATAAAAGGCGTAAGCCTCTGGCATTTGATGTTGGAGATCGAGTACTGCTTAAGGTATCCTCCTGGAAGGGAGTAGTTCGCTTTGGTAAAAAGGGAAAGCTCGCCCCTCGCTATGTGGATCCTTTTACGATACTCGAAAGGATTGGTAAGGTGGCGTACCGGCTCGACCTGCCACAGGAACTTAACAATGTGCATCCGGTATTCCACGTATCTAATCTCAGAAAATGCTTAGCCGACGAGGAACTTCAGGTTCCCCTCGAATACTTGTAAGTAAATGAAACTTTACATTTTTGGAGAAACCGGTCGAAATCATGGATCGAGGTATCAAGCGATTGAGGTGCAGCAAGATTTCCATAGTTAAAGTACGATGGGAAGGAAAGCGTGGCGCTGAATTCACTTGGGAACTCGAGGGTGAGATGAAGGCCGTATCCACAGCTCTTTGAGCCGTCTTCCTCTTAGATTTCGGGGACGAAATCTCCTATAGGAGGGTAGACTGTAACGCCCTGCGTCCCTGAACTATTAACTTTTGGCAAGTCTAGCCCCTACACTTTTGAGTCTTAACTATGTTAGTCTATTTTTGAAATTTATGATACTTAAATCTTATGAAACTTTGTGATTCTTGACTCTTGATGCTTATGAATCTTGATTCTTGGTGAAACTAGATACTTGATTCTTGATACTAGATACTTGATTCTTGACTCTTGATACTATGGAACGATAAACTTTGAGACTTTGTTAAACTAGAAACTTGAAGCTTGACACTTATTAACTAGCTCGTGTAAACTTGAAAGATGGAGACTTTTGTGTTAGTTATACAATCTAATCATTATCCTACACAATAATACGCAACGCAACTCTTAATCTAGCTCGTAAATCGAATCGAAATCAGAAATCTAGCAAACGGGTCTCGATTGTCCGAATGGACATCCGATCAGATGACCATCCGATCGGATGACCATCCAATCGGAAGGCCATTCGATCGAACAACCATCCGACACAGCACACATTGCACCGCCTTACTCTCCCTTTTTGCACTATAAATACCCACTGTCACATCATTCATCACTGATGTGACAGCCCCCTCTGACCCAGACGCACGCTCTCTCATTCTAAGGCACTTTTCTTCGATTTTCAAGCGATTCTTGTAAGTTTTCTCTGTAATTCTTGTACAACTATCATCAATACACACTTTCTCACTTGATTCTTCATCAAAATCATACTTTTCACTGGGAAATCGCTAACATTTGGGCTCTTAAGGGTGACGTCATCATGGCAGTTGCACAATCTGATGTGTGACGTCATTTCTGTCAAGATTTAGTCCAGATCTAAGAGATTTCTACGTCTTTTACCATGAATCTTTACAAAATCTAGACATTTTCAGTTGATTACATGTTTTTCTTCAAACCTTCTTAACTTTATACTCAAATCGGTGGAATCTAGACCCAAAACATGTCACACCCCGGCCGCGTAAAACAACAAACCGCGGCGGAAACGCCGGGGAGGTGAGTGGCGACAGAATTATTGTTTCAACAACCATGGCAAATAAAGTTATGTATTATTAAAATTTAAAGTTACATTGTCTTTGAGTTCAAACTAAACTAACATAATAACTGTCTTTTAAGTCACTAAGGCCCGAGTCCGCCTAAGTGAAGCACAAGCATCATCATGCATTAGCACCTCAGCATAAAAATGCCTGTGAGATACATAGGTTTTGTTTATGCAGATTCATGACTTGTATTTGAAAGGAGAGTTTAATAAAATGTAGTCACGAACCTTGTAAAATGTTTTCCTTTGTAAAACCATGTGAAAATCAATGAAAATCAAATGATGATGAAATGATAATGCATGGTTAAATGAATAACCAAGTAAAAGTGAATTTGTATAAAATATGTAATTTGTAAAACAATGTCATGTTTATGTATGAAATGTTTCATGTGTTGCCCAAGTGGTTTATATAACGCAACGATGTATAATACGATAAAAGCACTTATATATAGGAAGTACCAGCGGCGTATCCACCATGCTTTTATCATATAACACATAGCCCCGTTACATAAGTCACTTATCAATAACCAACCAAAATGTCTTGTTCCATGTCAATATGTGTATGTGTAAACCATGTACAATGTCATGTGTATCATGTAAAACCAATGAAATGCATAGCAAGTAGGAAATCCCCTACTTAACTATGTAATGATGTCTAATGTGAAAACAAATGTCATGTATGGTGAATAACTAGAAGTTACTCAACCCCATAGAAGATGTACAAAACATGTTTTTGAATAAACCTAAGTTTAAATCAAATGTTATGCTTTGCAGAAAAACAATGCTTTATGATTACAAACATTTATGCAGTAATGTTAATCGCATACATTCAAGCCTTGAGACTGTGGCGACAAACCCTTAAACGAATTAAAGGTTTATCTAAATTATGTTGTCGGATTCTGTCATCCCCAACTTCCAAACAAACCCAGGAAGTCGGAAACGGGAGTTGTCAATTCCTATGGTACCATTACATAAGTCCGAGCGGCGTAGCTAATGTTAATGAATGTATTATTGTCCCGATTGAACATACCAAATGTCATAACCAATGTAGCATGTGAAAACCATGTACTAGGAATGCTAAGTAAACATGCCTAGTAGAAATGTTCATGTAAAAGCAATGTGCTAGCATGCTCAGTAAACATACATAGCAGAAACGTCATGTAAAACAATGTGTTACATATGCTAAGTAAACATATGCAACAAATGTGTAACAAATCAATGTGCTAGCATGCTTTACATACATAGCAAAACACAATGGAAAGCATGTACTATATATGTACTAGGTGAAAGTAGCATGTTTATGTCATAAAAGCATGAAATACACAAAAGTAACATGTATGTACATGTGTATCACCCCAAAGTATTTGAAAACGGTAAAAGAGGGGAACTATGTACTCACTTGGGATTGCTAATTAGTCTTGAGAATAAGACCAATTTAAGCTCCAAGGGTCACGTAATCAACCGGCACCTAGTATAGGTAACTATGTTAATAATCGGCTCCTAAATCGGGAGATAGGATAGAATGAGGTTCTATAAATCAAATGAGTAATTGAACTCATATGGTATGATTTATTAGTCCCAACATTTTGATTGGAAGGCCTACCTAAGTGTTTTTGACCCGTTTCGACACATTATGGTAACATAAGCTACTATAAGGCGTCGTTAGCGTAAAACTATGATCGGATGGTTAACTATGTGCTATGTCAAGTCTTACATGCCCAATTATCCCTAAACATGTTACTAAATCAGATTACATGTCAAAATTATGTTCACATAGTCAAAATACGGATTTATGCTTCAAAAGGGCATTTTGGTCATTTCCTATGGGCATACAAGCTAACAAGCATATGACTAACCAATCCTATGTGATCATATGGTATAACCTCAGTGGTTATTCCCTATGAAACTATGATCATTAACTAAACTTGGTCGGATCCTAAAGATCGACCAAACGGGTCGGGTTCGAAAGTGTAAGCGGTTGTTTATACCGCTTAACTTACGACCCTAAACAAGCACAAACTAATAGTGTCGAGTTAGACATGTCAAAACATGTCTAACCTACTGATTTGGTATCAAAACAAAGTGTTTTGATACCCTAAAGTAGTTTCGTTGCAAAATGCGTGCTAAAACGCATGTTGACCGAAACTTTGATTCGACACTACAACTAGCTAACGTGGAAATCAGCAGCTATAACCGCGAAGGATTATAACTATCGTGATTACAATCACGTTTCAAAGTTCAATTGAACTTTGACTTGACCAATTGATGGTCAAAACCGAAAGTCAAACTGTTGGCCAAACTGTTTGACTTTCTGCTTAAACATAAAGAACAAGCATGAAAGAAGACTTACAAAAGGTCTTAGCTATCTTTTCTACAAAGAATAAAGTTCCAAGCAGATTAGAAAGCTCCCAAATCAGATAAGAGATGAGAAATGAGAGGAATGAGCAAAGAATTGAGGAGTTTGGCCAACTATTTATACTTGTTGGTGATCAACAAGATCATGACAAGTGGTTTGTTTAGCCATTAAGCAATGAATCACAACCATACAAGTGTTAGGAGCAGGTGCAAAGCCTTGGAGAGGTGGTAACTTGGCTACCACACAAAGAAATTGCAAGATTGGCCCCTGAATTTACAAACTGATGCTGAAAACAAACTTTCTGCCCAGATGTGATCGTCGCGTAGCGCGACAAAATAGGCAGGGGATGGTCGCGCTACGCTACCATGTGTCTGATTCAGCAAAGTTTCAAAATTGACAGAAATGGTCCCTGCACGTGTTTAAGCTTGTTTTTGACGTTTTTAACCTCCGTTAACCTCATTTCAAGGCTCTAAAATGAAGTTAAAGTATAGGGGACTCAAAACATGCTCGAAAACATCTCGGATGTCGGTTCGTTTGGTCGTACGATCGCGTTGTTCGGTTAATTACGACGGAACTCAAACGGATGCGAAAACGAACCAAATTAAGCGACGAATGGAATTTTTGCATGCCGATCACTAAAATAAAAATATTTTAGTGTGTACAAAAATTTTGGATGTCCAGATGTGTCCAGAACGTAAGATATGCGCGAAAATGCAAACTTACGTCGTTTTTGACACTTTTAGTCCCTGTAAGATCATGTAAGCATGTTTTTGCACACCGAACCTATCAAAGCTTATTTCTAAGCCATGTTTAGGTTATTTATGGTATGTTTAACTTATGATCAAGTTCCGGACTGTACGTTGCCTTACGAAACGACAGACTTTCGCAAGTTGACGCAAATAGTCCCTGAGAGCGAATAAACTTGTTTTTGCCATACCAAAGCCTTTAAAACTTATTTCTAAGTTATGTAAAGGTTATTTAAGGTATGTTAAGTTTATGATGATGTTCCGGAGTGTTTGTCGCGTTAAACTGATCGTGTTTACGCATCAGTTTGCGTATAACTTTCCAGAAAACGATATAGAGTTCAAAAATCGATCAAAAATCAACATGGGCACAAAACCAAACATAAATGACAAACATTGGGATCAAAACACACTGTTTTATTAATATTGTATTGTTCAGAGTTTGTAAAATGATATCACAAGCACAGATGTCACAGTCTCCCCTACTTCAGGAAATTTCATCCCGAAATTTATTTAGAGGAAACTTGTGAGAATAGATGCGGATATTTCGCTTTCATCTGATCTTCACGTTCCCAAGTAAACTCTGGGCCACGTTTAGATTCCCAGCGAACTTTGACCAATTTAATCCGCTTGCCTTTCAACTGTTTAAACGAACGGTCCACTATCTCCACAGGTTTCTCAACGAAGTGCATTGTATTATCAACACGAATTTCATCAAGTGGTATGTGGAGGTTCTCATCAGCTAAACACTTTCTGAGATTGGACACGTGGAATGTTGGATGAACATTTCCAAGTTCAGGAGGTAGCTCAAGTCTGTAGGCTACTTTTCCGATTCTTTCAACGATCTTAAATGGTCCAACATAACGAGGTGCAAGTTTTCCTTTCTTCCCAAATCTAATCACACCTTTCCAGGGGGATACCTTGAGTAGGACGTGATCACCAACTTGGAATTCCAAGGGCTTGCGTCGTCGATCCGCGTAACACTTCTGACGGCTTCTAGCTGTCTGAAGGTTTTCACGAATCTTCTTGACCTTATCTGTAGTCTCTAGAATGAGTTCAGGTCCAGTAAGCTGAGCTTCACCTATCTCATTCCAGCAGACCGGTGAACGACATTTTCGACCGTATAAAGCTTCAAAAGGAGCCATATTGATGCTAGAGTGATAACTGTTGTTGTAAGAGAATTCGATCAAAGGTAGATGCGAATCCCAACTACCACCAAAGTCAATCACACACGCTCTAAGCATATCCTCCAGTGTCTGGATTGTTCTCTCAGATTGACCATCTGTCTGCGGATGGTACGCTGAGCTTAAATGAAGTTGAGTACCCATGGCAGATTGCATGGTTCTCCAAAAGCGAGACGAGAATCGAGCATCTCTGTCTGATATAATGTTCAAAGGAACACCATGTCGAGATACAATCTCATCAACATATATCTTGGCAAGATCGTCAGCAGATAGACTCTCACGGATTGGCAAGAAGTGTGCTGACTTTGTAAGACGATCAACAACAACCCAAATGGCGTCATGACCTTTCTTAGTGCGCGGTAACTTGGTAACGAGATCCATAGAAATGTTTTCCCATTTCCAAACCGGAATCTCTGGTTGCTCTAATAATCCAGAGGGATGTTGATGTTCTGCCTTAACCTTAAGACAAGTAAGGCATTTTGAAACATATAAGGCAATGTCTTTATTCATACCCGGCCACCAGTACTGGGTTCGAAGATCCTTATACATTTTGTCTGCACCAGGATGAATAGAATAACGAGACTTGTGAGCTTCATCCATAAGCAAAGTGCGAAGATCGTCTATACTTGGGACGCACAAACGGCCCATGTAATAGAAAATCCCAAAATCTCTCAGTTCAAGCTCAGGATTAGTATGACAGGGTAACTCTTTACCCATCAAGTCTTGTGCAACACAAGTATGTTGAGCCTGAATTATGCGAGATTGAATGTCAGATCGAACCTGAACACAGTGAAGCTTGACACGTTCCTTACGACTTAATGCGTCAGCCACGACATTCGCTTTACCAGGATGGTAGCGAATTTCGCAATCGTAGTCGTTTAGGAGTTCAACCCAACGTCGTTGCCTCATGTTTAGTTCTTTCTGATTGAAGATATGTTGGAGACTCTTGTGGTCAGTAAACACTACACACTTTGTACCGTAAAGGTAGTGTCTCCAGATTTTGAGAGCAAAGACTACTGCACCTAACTCAAGATCATGAGTTGTGTAGTTTTTCTCGTGCACTTTCAGCTGTCTTGATGCATAGGTTATAACTTTGTTTCTTTGCATAAGAACACAGCCTAGGCCTAAGTTGGATGCATCACAGTACACAACAAAATCGTCGTTACCCTCGGGCAAAGATAGAATAGGTGCATCACAAAGCTTCTGTTTCAAGGTCTGGAAAGCTTCTTCCTGTTTGGATCCCCACTCAAAAGGTTTGCCTTTCTGAGTTAAAGCAGTGAGAGGAACCGCAATCTTAGAGAAGTTTTCTATGAAACGGCGGTAGTAACCCGCTAGACCAAGAAATGAACGAACCTCGGTAGGAGTAGTAGGAGTATCCCAGTCCTTAATCGCACTGATTTTGGCGGGATCTACATGAATACCTTGTTCGTTGACGATGTGCCCCAAAAATTGAACTTCCTTAAGCCAGAATTCGCACTTGGAGAATTTGGCGAAAAGCTGTTCTTTCTTTAGAAGCTCCATTGTAAGACGAAGATGTTGCTCATGATCAGCTCGAGTCTTAGAATAGATCAAAATATCATCAATGAAGACGATAATGAACTTGTCCAAATAAGGCTTACAAACCCTATTCATCAAGTCCATGAAAATAGCAGGAGCATTTGTTAAACCGAAAGGCATAACAGTAGACTCATAATGACCATATCGAGTACGAAAAGCTGTCTTGGGAATATCTTCTTCGAGAACTCGAAGTTGATGATACCCAGAACGTAGATCAATCTTTGAAAAGCAAGTAGCACCCTGTAGCTGATCAAAGAGATCATCAATGCGAGGTAGGGGATATCGATTCTTGATGGTAAGCTTGTTAAGCTCACGGTAATCGATACACATCCTAAAAGATCCATCTTTCTTTTTCACAAATAGGACAGGAGCACCCCAAGGTGAAAAGCTTGGATGGATGAATCCTTTGTCAGATAGCTCCTGAAGCTGCTTAGACAACTCTTGCATCTCAGACGGTGCAAGACGATAAGGTGATTTAGCAATGGGATTTGCACCAGGTACAAGATCAATGCGAAACTCAACTTGGCGTACAGGGGGTAAACCAGGTAATTCCTCAGGAAATACCTCTGGATAATCCCGAACAACAGGGATATCTTGGATAGTCTTACGCTTGCCTTTATCCTCTACGACATGTGCTAAGAAAGCAACATTCTTCTTTCACAGGTATTTGCGGGCTTGGGTACAGGATATGAGTTTAACGGGTTTCTCCCCATGAACTTCTAAGATCTCACCAGTCGAAAGCGGTATACGGACCAGCTTCTCGAAACATACTACCTCAGCATGGTACTTGGATAACCAATCCATTCCAACTATAACATCAAAGCTCCCGAGTTGCATCGGTGTGAGGTCGATAGGGAAAAGATGGTCATTGAGATTCAACTGGCAATTTCGAAGAACAGAGTCGAGGACAACAGGTTCACCACTAGCTACTTCTACTGTCAAGGGCTTTCCTAGTTTTGTTCTAGTCATCGCAAGCAAAGGCTCAAATGCTAAGGACACAAAACTCTTATCGGCACCCGAATCAAATAGAACAGAAGCAGGATGGTTGTTAACAAGGAACGTACCGTTCACCACTTCGTTATCCGCACGCGCCTCATTTGCATTCAGATTAAAAGCTCTACCACGAGCTGGTGCCTGATTTGCATTTGCCAACCTCGGGCAATTGTTCCTGTAGTGGGTCAGATCCCCACAGTTGAAACATGAACCAGGCGGAAAGTGAGGTCGTGCAGGATTCTGGGCAGGGTTTTGCACTGCTGGGTTTTGAGCTGCCTGATTCTGATTAGGAGCAAAGCGGCAGGTGTTTGCAAGATGACCAGAGTTGCCACAATTCGTGCAGATACGGCATTGCATCTGTGGCTGGTGGTGGCTGTTACATCTGTTGCACAGAGGTGCATTTCCCGCATACTGCCTCTTGGCAGCAGGTTGTGCAGCCTGATTCTATGCTGCCTGATTGGTAGCAGCCTGGTTAGTCTGAGCAGTGACCGCGAAATTCTTGGAAGCCTTACGCTTCCTAGATTTCTTTGAAGACTCAGCAGCCTTCTTTCCCTTACTCTCCTTGGCGCTATCAGACTGTTTCTGTTTCTTATCACCCTTCCTGTGGAGTTTACCCTTCTTGATTTGGGATTCAGTAAGGGTAGCAGCTAGCTCAATGGCCTGTCGGACGGTAGTAGGGTGACTGCCAGTTACAATATCCTGAACAGGATCTGGCAAGCCGTCTATGTACCTCTCAATAGCCTTATCCAAAGGCGTGACCATAGTCGGACAGAGCAAGCTTAACTCCTCATATCTGTCAGTGTAAGCCCGGTGTTCACCACTGACTTGTGATGTGTGTAAAATGCAACATATAAAACACATCAATTAAGGCATAAAACTAACCCTTTTTAAGTACTAATGTTGGAAAAAGAGTGTTTTTGTCTTCCTTTTGTATTTTCAGGATGAAATGAGCTCAAAATCACAAAAGAAGCAAAAAGACCACTAATTCTACCATAAATACAAGAAAAGGAACAAAAGTAGACTGCCCGGACCCTCAACGGCACCTCCCAAAGCAAAAAGGAAGAAACAGAGTCTGAACACGCCCCGTGTCCAGCGAACACGGGGGCGTGCCCAGGAAGCAGCAGAAAAGACAAACCAGTAGAAGCTTCCATTGCCCACCACGGGGCCGTGTCCAGCGAGCACGGGGGCGTGGTGAAAGTACAGCAGGCGCATTAATTGTAATTCGCAATTACAATTAATGAGGAGAGAGAGTGTCAGGCGGGCACGGGGCCGTGTCCAGCGGACACGGGGCCGTGTCCAGCCTTCTGTTCAGCCTATAAATAGAGGAGCTTGGCTTCATTCTCTCTCATCCCTTGGCACACCACCTCTCTCACACCTCATCCACCACCCACCACCACCATAACACCATCATCCATTGTCCATCGTAGAGTGTGTGAGTCGTCTCGGGATCCAAGATTGATCGTAAGAGTTCTTGACAATCAAGGCCATGTTTGCCTAAGTCTCTTACATCACTTGGTGAAGACAAGTGTTTAGTATAATACTTTTTATTTTTAATCTTTTGCACTTTTTATTTGGTTTTGTATTAATGACTTTAATAACTAGTTACTTATGTTGAAGGTGATCTTTCCTTATCGTTTGTCCGTGGTGTCTTGGCGTTATTTTACTGTCTATATAAAATAAAAGATTTTCACCATTCATATCTCCACGGTCTATATGGAGGTATGTTGGCTACCTGGTCGGGGGTTAAGGGAACGGTTTGGTAAGGGTCTTGCCCTTGTTCAGCGTTTAGAGGTCCTGCTTGGGACCTGGGTCAAATTTAGTAGGATCTCCTTCAATGCCCATAGGTATTGGATGGCGGGGATCCAAACTCTTTGACCCCCTCATAAGTTAACTACTATTAATACTATAACCCGGCTATTTAGGACTGTATCCCTGCTGACTCAGACTACTTAGCCGAGGGTAACGTCACCGCCAGAAGCGGGGCCTACCATAATTTGCATTAATAACTTAATTCATTATCTTTCAATAATCCGACCCTTTAGGATTGTATCCTTGCTGACTCAAACTACTGGGTTGAGGGTAACGTCGCCTTCAAAAGAGGGGCCTACTACAATAACTAAGATAATCTCTTAAACAAGTGCAAAAGTGCGAAAATAATCAAAGGTTATACTAATACACGTGTCGGATCCAAGTGATTCATCTTGTCTATCTGTTTTTATTTTATTTTTATTTTCAGCATTTAGTTAGTTTTTATTTTTCTTAGTTTAAAATATTTTTCTAACCTTTTTGATTTGATTAGACGTTGAGGATAAACCGGTACTAAAAGCTCTTGTGTCCTTGGACGACCTCGGTATCTTACCAACACTATACTACGTCCACGATGGGTGCACTTGCCCATATGTGTGTTTAGTGTTAGTGAATATCGTGTTTTATAAATTTAAAACTTGGCTAAAAGTGTAAAAAGGGCTTAAATATACATCAAAAATAATATTACACCTAACGCACATCAAGTTTTTGGCGCCGTTGCCGGGGACACAAGGATTTTAAGAAAGTTAGGAATCAACGGCCTAATCATATTTTTATTTTTCTTTAATTTTTTAGGATTTTTTCTTAGATTTTTAGCTTCTGCAGAGCTCAGCACGGGGCCGTGCCTGGTCGGACACGGGCCGTGCTCAGCAAAGTTACTGGCAGTTTTTGTTTTTCAAGTTACAGAAGGCTGACCACGGGGCCGTGCCGGTGCAACACGGGGCCGTGTCCAACTTCCAGTAACTGGGATCTGGAAAACAATAACTGTATTTCCGACCACGGGGCCGTGTTCGCTCAACACGGGGCCGTGGTGAACCTTCTGACCGACATTCTTCTTTGTTTTTATTGCAGGACTTGGAACCCGACACCATCCTCACGTAGTGTATGAGCTCCAGTTCCAATAAAGACATAAAAGAACCGCTAGAAGAACCCGAACGCTTTCTCAGAAAAATGTTAAAAGCCAAAAACCAAGAGAAGGTTTCGGGTGATCCACCCCCAATGGCGGACCAACGTACCCTTATGGATTATCTACGGCCCACCGTAGGTAATCTAGGCGCCGCTATCAATGCTCCGAATGTCGAAGCCAATAACTTCGAGCTTCGACCGCATTTGATACAAATGCTCCAAAACTCCGCAACCTTCCACGGGCTTGCGGACGAGGATCCTCATCTACATATAACTAATTTCTTAGAAATATGTGATACCTTTCGGATCAATGGAGCATCAAACGACGCCATACGCCTCCGTATGTTTCCGTTCTCACTAAAAGACCAAGCGAAAGCTTGGCTCAACACCCTCCCAGCTGGTTCGGTAAACACCTGGGATGAACTAGCCCAAAAGTTTCTATATAAGTATTTCCCTCCTTCTAAAACTGCTAAATTAATGGCTGAAATTAACACATACTCACAAGAGGACGGGGAATCCTTATATGAAACATGGGAAAGGTTCAAGGAGCTATTACGCAAGTGTCCCCATCATGGCCTCGCAATATGGCAACAAGTATCCACTTTCTACAATGGATTGTTGCCACACACTAGGCAGACACTAGATTCTAGCTCCGGGGGACTTTTAGGTAATCGACGCCCACACGAAATATATAATCAAATTGAGGAAATTGCTCAAACCAATTTTCAATGGCACACTCCCCGGGGAAATAAGTCTATCGCCCCGGGCGCCCATAAGGTCGACGAAAGCACCTCTTTACAAGCCCAAATCGAGGCCCTTTCTTCAAAAATAAAAAAAATAGAAATGACAAAAACAGTCTCGGTTATGGCTTGTGAAGGGTGTGGTGGGTCACATGAAAATTGGAGTTGCATGAAAGAAACGGACGATCAACAAGAAATGGTAAACTACATTGATAATAGACCTAGGCCGTCGGGTCCTCCAACGGGAACTTACAACCAAGGATGGCGAAACCACCCAAACCTTGGTTAGAGGGAATCCGGCAATAGTAGTAACCAACAAACCCAACGAACAAACTTTCAGCAATCAAGAAATGAGTCACAAAATTTCACTCAGCAACAAGGTGGACGAGAAAGGCTCGAAGATACTATATCTCGCCTCGTCTCCGACAATGAAAAGAAAAACTCGGAAAGATTTCTACAATTAGAATCTAATTTTAGGAATCAACAAGCTAGCATTCAAAACATAGAAAAACAAATAAATCAACTAGCACAAAATTTTTCCGAGAGACCACTAGGCGCATTACCTAGCAATACCGAAACAAACCCAAAAGCGCAAGTTCACCTCATCACACTACGAAACCGCACCGTAGGGCCTGCAGAAGTACCTCCACCAACGGAAGAAACAATGCCAACACATCTGCAGGAAAAGAACTCTCCCCCATCACCAGAGCCTACCAAGGCCCCTCGAGTTCCGTACCCCGGTAGGTTAATTCGTCAAAAGACCAATGAGCAATTCGCAAAATTCGAAAGTCTGTTAAAACAATTGCATCTCAATATTCCTTTTATCGAAGTCCTAACCCAAATGCCCAAATACTCTAAATTTATGAGGGACTTCCTTACACATAAAAAGAAAATTGAAAATTTGCAATTAGTTAATTTAGGCGAAGAATGCTCTGCCCTCGTACTCAATAAACTACCCCAAAAGAAAATCGATCCCGGAAGTTTCACGATTCCATGTTCAATAGGGGAATCACCCGTTCGCAATGCCTTGGCCGACTTAGGGGCTAGCATTAACCTCATGCCCTCATCGATGTTCAAAAGGCTTGGCTTGGGAACCACGAGCCCTACAAAAATAAGCATACAACTCGCTGATCGATCAGTCAAGTTCCCACAAGGTGTCATCGAGAATGTCTTGGTAAGGGTAAGCAAATTCGTTTATCCCGTTGACTTTGTCATACTTGACATGGAGGAAGACACCGAGGTCCCCCTTATCCTAGGGAGACCCTTCCTTGCCACAGCACAAGCAGTGGTAGACATGAATGAAGGGACACTGACTTTGAGGTATGGGGACGATGAGGTGAAGTTCGGAGTTGGGAAGAAAATAGAGGACGACGACCCAGTCAATTACATGAAGGTTATTGATTCAAGCTTGGATGCCGCTCTCCGACGGTGTAACTTGGGAAGCGAGGCACTCCACTCAGAAGATATATAACCAGGAATCGGGTCTAGCCAAGGACCCTTATAAACGTGGCGCACCACGGAGGCATTCCGCGGATCTATCCTTAGTTTAGTTTAGTTTAATCTTTTAATTTTTGCAGAATAAAACACACTCATGGTGGTAATAGATGAAAAAGGGAACGAGAAAAAATGGAACCATGCACGAAGAACAGAGCAACCCGACAAAAATCTCCATCACAGAAGGCTCAACACGGGCCGTGCCCAACCAACACGGCCCCGTGCTGAGCCCCTGCAGAAAAATCACCCAGTTCAGGTAACTGGACACGGGCCGTGTTCAGCGGACACGCCCCCGTGTCCAGGCTTCTGTTTCAATTCTGAAATTTTTGTTACTGGCACTTGACCACGGGGCCGTGCCCGGTGAACACGGGGCCGTGTCCAGGATGCCAGTAACATAAATCTTTGCTTTTTAACACACTTTTATACATTCTAATCAACCAAAAATATTATTTTTGGACACATTGAGGACAATGTGTAATTTAAGTGTGGGGGGGATGCTAAAACCTTGAAATTTTGCAAAATCCTAAACACAAGCCTTACACAAAACTCTATTGGAACCGCTAAACACCCCAAAATTTTTTTTCAAAAACTTTTTCATTTTTTATTTACTTGTCTTAGTTTAAGTTGGGAAGAACAAGTTCTAAAAAAGGTTATATTTTTACAAGTTTACAACCGATAGCGTCGTGATAAAAAAGGAACCGACATAAGAAAATTATGAAACGGCATAACAAGTCTAGTTTAAAATTCGATTATATATGCTTGGTCACATTAAAAACCCATTCCCACAAAAGTGAGTTTTGAGCCTTTATTGAGCATAAAAATACACATATTTAGATTAAATGCTCATTTTTCGTTTCTTGTGTGAATAGCCGCTCGGTCCTTACAAATCTAGAACTTGCCACGACGATACATTCCCGGTCCTTACCAACTTAAACCCAAGTAAGTAAATGATGGAGGCATTAGGACTAACTATTTTTCTTTCAAAACCATTATTTTTCATTTTTTTTACCTACCCAAAATCCCCCTAGAAAACCCCTTTGAGCCTAAACCTTTCATTTCATTACCCCAAAAACCATTTTTACCCACCAAAAACCTTTTTCATTTTTTTTTCACCCTTTATTTTAGTAACAAGCTCGGTTTTTCGTCAACTTGCCCTTTCATGTGACATCAAAAAAAAAAAAAATGATGATGAAGTCAAAAACAAACAAAAGCTATAAAAAACTTGTTTGGAGAAATACTTCAAAAATAAAAAGTCACTAAAAATAAGGTACTTCACAAAAACCGACGCTTGTTACGATTTTTCGCCCTTTTTACTAACCACTAACCAACCACCCACCTTTAAACCCAAGCCTTCACCCAAAAAGTCCTCTTGATATTTACAAAGGTAAAAAGTTAAAAAAGAGGAGGATTGATTGCTTGGCAAGCCTATGGAAAGACGTAAGTTCCGTGCCGCTCTCGAGTGATTCACTAAAATATACACCTTCGGCCGAGTGTTGAGTGATCTCCCGTGAGGTATGTGAACTTGTATATAAATGGAATTTTAATAAGGCATGCTATGCCCAAATAAGTAATTTATCTTATGAAAAGTTCAAAATAAATCATAACGAATAGGATTGTAAATAAATAAAAATAAAGCCTATAAAAACCTTGGATTCCCGACACTCTAGGACAAGCTATAAAAAAAAAAAAAAAAAAAAAAAAAAAACTTCTCTTCTACCTATTCCATTTGGGAGTGTAAGCCACATTTAAAGACTTTTGCTTGAGGACAAGCAAAAGTTCAAGTGTGGGGGTATTTGATGTGTGTAAAATGCAACATATAAAACACATCAATTAAGGCATAAAACTAACCCTTTTTAAGTACTAATGTTGGAAAAAGAGTGTTTTTGTCTTCCTTTTGTATTTTCAGGATGAAATGAGCTCAAAATCACAAAAGAAGCAAAAAGACCACTAATTCTACCATAAATACAAGAAAAGGAACAAAAGTAGACTGCCCGGACCCTCAACGGCACCTCCCAAAGCAAAAAGGAAGAAACAGAGTCTGAACACGCCCCGTGTCCAGCGAACACGGGGGCGTGCCCAGGAAGCAGCAGAAAAGACAAACCAGTAGAAGCTTCCATTGCCCACCACGGGGCCGTGTCCAGCGAGCACGGGGGCGTGGTGAAAGTACAGCAGGCGCATTAATTGTAATTCGCAATTACAATTAATGAGGAGAGAGAGTGTCAGGCGGGCACGGGGCCGTGTCCAGCGGACACGGGGCCGTGTCCAGCCTTCTGTTCAGCCTATAAATAGAGGAGCTTGGCTTCATTCTCTCTCATCCCTTGGCACACCACCTCTCTCACACCTCATCCACCACCCACCACCACCATAACACCATCATCCATTGTCCATCGTAGAGTGTGTGAGTCGTCTCGGGATCCAAGATTGATCGTAAGAGTTCTTGACAATCAAGGCCATGTTTGCCTAAGTCTCTTACATCACTTGGTGAAGACAAGTGTTTAGTATAATACTTTTTATTTTTAATCTTTTGCACTTTTTATTTGGTTTTGTATTAATGACTTTAATAACTAGTTACTTATGTTGAAGGTGATCTTTCCTTATCGTTTGTCCGTGGTGTCTTGGCGTTATTTTACTGTCTATATAAAATAAAAGATTTTCACCATTCATATCTCCACGGTCTATATGGAGGTATGTTGGCTACCTGGTCGGGGGTTAAGGGAACGGTTTGGTAAGGGTCTTGCCCTTGTTCAGCGTTTAGAGGTCCTGCTTGGGACCTGGGTCAAATTTAGTAGGATCTCCTTCAATGCCCATAGGTATTGGATGGCGGGGATCCAAACTCTTTGACCCCCTCATAAGTTAACTACTATTAATACTATAACCCGGCTATTTAGGACTGTATCCCTGCTGACTCAGACTACTTAGCCGAGGGTAACGTCACCGCCAGAAGCGGGGCCTACCATAATTTGCATTAATAACTTAATTCATTATCTTTCAATAATCCGACCCTTTAGGATTGTATCCTTGCTGACTCAAACTACTGGGTTGAGGGTAACGTCGCCTTCAAAAGAGGGGCCTACTACAATAACTAAGATAATCTCTTAAACAAGTGCAAAAGTGCGAAAATAATCAAAGGTTATACTAATACACGTGTCGGATCCAAGTGATTCATCTTGTCTATCTGTTTTTATTTTATTTTTATTTTCAGCATTTAGTTAGTTTTTATTTTTCTTAGTTTAAAATATTTTTCTAACCTTTTTGATTTGATTAGACGTTGAGGATAAACCGGTACTAAAAGCTCTTGTGTCCTTGGACGACCTCGGTATCTTACCAACACTATACTACGTCCACGATGGGTGCACTTGCCCATATGTGTGTTTAGTGTTAGTGAATATCGTGTTTTATAAATTTAAAACTTGGCTAAAAGTGTAAAAAGGGCTTAAATATACATCAAAAATAATATTACACCTAACGCACATCACTTGCTTCAGATCATTGAACTCATCTTCGAGTGCCCTCTGCTCATGTCGAGGACAAAATTCTCTCATCATGAGAGTCCTGAGTTCCTCCCAAGTCTGACCCAAAGCAACATCAGCACCTCTATCTCTCATTACCCCATTCCACCAGGTAAGAGCCCTCTTCTGGAATACACTCGAAGCAAACTCGACCTTACGGTTGTTCGGACACTGAACATGGCGAAACGTGCTCTCAAGACTCTCAAACCACTGGAGAAGCCCAGTTGCTCCTTCAGTACCACTAAACTTGAGCGGTTTAGCCGAGTTAAACTGTTTAAAGTTGCACGGAGCAGGTGCATTAACATTGTTATTGGTGGCTTGGTTTATTTGAGTTATGAGACCGGGTAGCATAGCAGCCATCTGCTGTGCTATAATAGCTGCCAGTTCGGCATCAGGTTGGGGAACGTTACGTCGAGGAGGCATTCTAAAAGAGGAAACATGAGAGAAAACGAGTGAGATGATGTGATGAAAATGAGATAACAATAAAATCGACAAAAAGCAAGGAATGTGGTCATTTGTTTGTTACCACAAAGCAAACAAACAACACACAGTGACAAATCAAAGTAAATGAGTCATAATAATGTATTACTGAAGACATGCTCGCCTATAAGTGAACACTCACCCCAAGAGTTCCCAGGTAAGAGTGACTGGTCCGATACTGCGGATTTGTACGAACACTCTAGCCTTAGACAGAAAACTCAGGGTACAGGCATTCACTCTTCCAGTTTGCACGTGTTCACATTATTTAGACCCAAAACTTTGACGAGATTTTGAAAAATTGGAAGGCACAAGGCCGAAAGAAATCATCCAAGGATAGATGATTGATTTCAAAATCGTTTTGGAATATTGTGTTCAAGTTTTGGTAATCACCTAAGGATAGGTGACGGGTATTGTTTTAAAATCTAAACACAAGTAAACTTGTGTTAGGGTCCTAGAAAGTTATAGTCTAGGTCAAAGCATTGCTAATAACCTAATTCCCTATAACCATTGGCTCTGATACCAACTCTTCTGTCACACCCCGGCCGCGTAAAACAACAAACCGCGCGGAAACGCCGGGGAGGTGAGTGGCGACAGAATTATTGTTTCAACAACCATGGCAAATAAAGTTATGTATTATTAAAATTTAAAGTTACATTGTCTTTGAGTTCAAACTAAACTAACATAATAACTGTCTTTTAAGTCACTAAGGCCCGAGTCCGCCTAAGTGAAGCACAAGCATCATCATGCATTAGCACCTCAGCATAAAAATGCCTGTGAGATACATAGGTTTTGTTTATGCAGATTCATGACTTGTATTTGAAAGGAGAGTTTAATAAAATGTAGTCACGAACCTTGTAAAATGTTTTCTTTTGTAAAACCATGTGAAAATCAATGAAAATCAAATGATGATGAAATGATAATGCATGGTTAAATGAATAACCAAGTAAAAGTGAATTTGTATAAAATATGTAATTTGTAAAACAATGTCATGTTTATGTATGAAATGTTTCATGTGTTGCCCAAGTGGTTTATATAACGCAACGATGTATAATACGATAAAAGCACTTATATATAGGAAGTACCAGCGGCGTATCCACCATGCTTTTATCATATAACACATAGCCCCGTTACATAAGTCACTTATCAATAACCAACCAAAATGTCTTGTTCCATGTCAATATGTGTATGTGTAAACCATGTACAATGTCATGTGTATCATGTAAAACCAATGAAATGCATAGCAAGTAGGAAATCCCCTACTTAACTATGTAATGATGTCTAATGTGAAAACAAATGTCATGTATGGTGAATAACTAGAAGTTACTAAACATGTTTTTGAATAAACCTAAGTTTAAACCAAATGTTATGCTTTGCAGAAAAACAATGCTTTATGATTACAAACATTTATGCAGTAATGTTAATCGCATACATTCAAGCCTTGAGACTGTGGCGACAAACCCTTAAACGAATTAAAGGTTTATCTAAATTATGTTGTCGGATTCTGTCATCCCCAACTTCCAAACAAACCCAGGAAGTCGGAAACGGGAGTTGTCAATTCCTATGGTACCATTACATAAGTCCGAGCGGCGTAGCTAATGTTAATGAATGTATTATTGTCCCGATTGAACATACCAAATGTCATAACCAATGTAGCATGTGAAAACCATGTACTAGGAATGCTAAGTAAACATGCCTAGTAGAAATGTTCATGTAAAAGCAATGTGCTAGCATGCTCAGTAAACATACATAGCAGAAACGTCATGTAAAACAATGTGTTACATATGCTAAGTAAACATATGCAACAAATGTGTAACAAATCAATGTGCTAGCATGCTTTACATACATAGCAAAACACAATGGAAAGCATGTACTATATATGTACTAGGTGAAAGTAGCATGTTTATGTCATAAAAGCATGAAATACACAAAAGTAACATGTATGTACATGTGTATCACCCCAAAGTATTTGAAAACGGTAAAAGAGGGGAACTATGTACTCACTTGGGATTGTTAATTAGTCTTGAGAATAAGACCAATTTAAGCTCCAAGGGTCACGGAATCAACCGGCACCTAGTATAGGTAACTATGTTAATAATCGGCTCCTAAATCGGGAGATAGGATAGAATGAGGTTCTATAAATCAAATGAGTAATTGAACTCATATGGTATGATTTATTAGTCCCAACATTCTGATTGGAAGGCCTACCTAAGTGCTTTTGACCCATTTCGACACATTATGGTAACATAAGCTACTATAAGGCGTCGTTAGCGTAAAACTATGATCGGATGGTTAACTATGTGCTATGTCAAGTCTTACATGCCCAATTATCCCTAAACATGTTACTAAATCAGATTACATGTCAAAATTATGTTCACATAGTCAAAATACGGATTTATGCTTCAAAAGGGCATTTTGGTCATTTCCTATGGGCATACAAGCTAACAAGCATATGACTAACCAATCCTATGTGATCATATGGTATAACCTCAGTGGTTATTCCCTATGAAACTATGATCATTAACTAAACTTGGTCGGATCCTAAAGATCGACCAAACGGGTCGGGTTCGAAAGTGTAAGCGGTTGTTTATACCGCTTAACTTACGACCCTAAACAAGCACAAACTAATAGTGTCGAGTTAGACATGTCAAAACATGTCTAACCTACTGATTTGGTATCAAAACAAAGTGTTTTGATACCCTAAAGTAGTTTCGTTGCAAAATGCGTGCTAAAACGCATGTTGACCGAAACTTTGATTCGACACTACAACTAGCTAACGTGGAAATCAGCAGCTATAACCGCGAAGGATTATAACTATCGTGATTACAATCACGTTTCAAAGTTCAATTGAACTTTGACTTGACCAATTGATGGTCAAAACCGAAAGTCAAACTGTTGGCCAAACTGTTTGACTTTCTGCTTAAACATAAAGAACAAGCATGAAAGAAGACTTACAAAGGGTCCTAGCTATCTTTTCTACAAAGAATAAAGTTCCAAGCAGATTAGAAAGCTCCCAAATCAGATAAGAGATGAGAAATGAGAGGAATGAGCAAAGAATTGAGGAGTTTGGCCAACTATTTATACTTGTTGGTGATCAACAAGATCATGACAAGTGGTTTGTTTAGCCATTAAGCAATGAATCACAACCATACAAGTGTTAGGAGCAGGTGCAAAGCCTTGGAGAGGTGGTAACTTGGCTACCACACAAAGAAATTGCAAGATTGGCCCCTGAATTTACAAACTGATGCTGAAAACAAACTTTCTGCCCAGATGTGATCGTCGCGTAGCGCGACGAAATAGGCAGGGGATGGTCGCGCTACGCTACCATGTGTCTGATTCAGCAAAGTTTCAAAATTGACAGAAATGGTCCCTGCCCGTGTTTAAGCTTGTTTTTGACGTTTTTAACCTCCGTTAACCTCATTTCAAGGCTCTAAAATGAAGTTAAAGTATAGGGGACTCAAAACATGCTCGAAAACATCTCGGATGTCGGTTCGTTTGGTCGTACGATCGCGTTGTTCGGTTAATTACGACGGAACTCAAACGGATGCGAAAACGAACCAAATTAAGCGACGAATGGAATTTTTGCATGCCGATCACTAAAATAAAAATATTTTAGTGTGTACAAAAATTTTGGATGTCCAGATGTGTCCAGAACGTAAGATATGCGCGAAAATGCAAACTTATGTCGTTTTTGACACTTTTAGTCCCTGTAAGATCATGTAAGCATGTTTTTGCACACCGAACCTATCAAAGCTTATTTCTAAGCCATGTTTAGGTTATTTATGGTATGTTTAACTTATGATCAAGTTCCGGACTGTATGTTGCCTTACGAAACGGCAGACTTTCGCAAGTTGACGCAAATAGTCCCTGAGAGCGAATAAACTTGTTTTTGCCATACCAAAGCCTTTAAAACTTATTTCTAAGTTATGTAAAGGTTATTTAAGGTATGTTAAGTTTATGATGATGTTCCGGAGTGTTTGTCGCGTTAAACTGATCGTGTTTACGCATCAGTTTGCGTATAACTTTCCAGAAAACGATATAGAGTTCAAAAATCGATCAAAAATCAACATGGGCACAAAACCAAACATAAATGACAAACATTGGGATCAAAACACACTGTTTTATTAATATTGTATTGTTTAGAGTTTGTAAAATGATATCACAAGCACATATGTCACAAAACAGGCCTAGGACTTGTTCCTTAGTCTGGAGTCGGCTCGATAACGGATTCCCACCGGAGAAGATGACCGGGTTACGGGTCAGACATGAAACTCCGTCAAGAACAGTCATCCAATCAAACGGGGTGATTCCCATCCGATCAGACAGGCTGAACCTTGGTGGATTTCCGTTATCTTGGTACGTTACCACGTCATCCCCGTTAAACTCAAAATATTTTATGAAGGTTGCAAAGGAACAAGATCACAACAGACGAATGACCATCCGATCGGACGACCATCCGATCGAACGGTCATCCAACCGAACGACCTGTTCCCCGTAGCCTTCAATACTTAAACTATTTGGATCAGGATTTTAAACTATCAAACTATCACTCGAATAGTCGTCTGACCGAACGGTCATCTGTAAGACCCATACTATTATTTAACAGTTTTCGTATAGTTTACGAAAATAAATATGTAATTATGGATACAAAAATATTGAAAAATACGGGTTTATTAAAACTTTTACAACTTAAGAATAATACAACATAATGTAATTGCGTTCGCCGTTTAAAAATAACGACAAAACTATGTGCGGAAGCTTGTAACTGCATAGTGTTCGGTTCTTCGTTAAGCTTGATCTTCATCCGGGAATCCATGATATTTACCTGTGATCAAAACCAACTTAAAAATTAGTTTTGATGCTTAAATAATAGTCTAAAACAAGTTCTAAACAATCAAACAACAATAAAAATCAATTTGCCAGTTCTGTAGTCTGTCGCGGGCCGCGATAGACTTATCCTTGGCTTTCGCGGGGCGCCATAATCTGTGGTGGGACGCGACGGCTTGATACTTCTCCGTTGCGGGGCGCGACAGACCTATTTCGACAGAAGGTTTGTTATTTTGAGCTGCAGATTCCCAGCTCAATTTCTACGAACTTAACATACACTAAAATGTGCATATCTTTCAATTTATAAATCCGTTTTACACAATTCTTTTTCCTATGCGATCGTAATTTAATTCTCCATCACATGGAGTTAAAGTCCGACATTGGGACTCATAAAATATTTGATTTCAAGCTCTCGGCTTGAAATTGATTGATAATAACTTTTGACCCGTTCAAGTTTTAAACCACCAACTTGTTTCTAAATAATCCAATTACATAAACCAATGTATTTAACTCAAAATTCATAGCTCGGGTTCAAAAATTTTGTTTTATGAATTACGCGTCTAATTCATAAGCGATGCGCATAAATCCATTTTGACCCGTTGAGGGGATTTTGTGCATTTAACCATTAACACGCTCTTCCCCTTTTACACTTTGCGTTCCCATATCTAAATAACAATTTAAAATCCACCACAACTATTTTTGTGGTGGATTTAACATAATGAACCCATTACCCCCAATCTTTCCTTTCGGTTAGTCATTTTGCGCAAATGTCCCATTTTAGGCATTCGACCCACAAATGTTTATGCCTATAATTTTCCTACATATCTAAGGATTACATAATCATGATACAAATTCCTAAACAACCTCTAAGGGCCGTTTACCTGGTTTTTCCCCTCAATGAATTTTTGGTCCATTTTAGTCCCTCATTTTACGGTGAAGGACTTTCACTAAATATTTGACCAAAATCGCAATTTTAACTATAAACTTATTTATGAGTACCTGGCTCGGATCACCATATTGACTCGTTTTAATACCTTGTCTCGATAATTGCTAATTCATAGCATCGCTAATTCATAAGCCGTTTTATCCTGTGTGCATAAAACTCCACAAACACTTATTAATCGTTAATTGTCAAATGGAATCAACATTACCATTTGACCCGTTTAGTCTAAACGACCAAACATTTTGCGCATTTATTTGAATGGTATTTATTTACCATTTCGTTAAGTAACTCATTTCGGATTTTTCACCAACTAGTTAGGACTCTTAAATCTTTTTCCTACGTGTTTGCCCAACATGGCTCATGCCACTTGGTGTCGTTTTAAACTTCAACTTTAATCCATTTATTCTTTACTAAATCACCATTTTACCCTTTTTATTCATTTAGGCTTACTTATAAAGTAGCCATTCAAAATCTCTTTTTATTTATGTCATCTCATGACCAAATTACCATTTCACTCATTTTTACTATTAAACATGGTTTTTCATCTTTTGATACGCTCCGACCCGTATCATTTCATGTTAAAATCGCATTTACAATCTATATATATATATATATATATCTTATGATAAGGGTGTAAGCTTTACTTACCTTGCATCATTGCGAGCTTCATACTTGAACTTGTATCCATTTGACCCGTTCATTTCCAAGCTCCTACCTAGCTTGTCAGAGTCAAACTACCATATCATATCCACAAGATGACTAGATTAGTCAAACATTAACATGACCATCACACCTTATGGATTCACACACTTATTTATCAAAGTATGCTATTTATTCAACAACTATTATTTTTTTTCATAATTATTTCCATTCACTAATCGTTTGACCGTCAAGTTACTCATACAAACTAGTTAGTAAGTGATTTCGAACACTTTAAGCATGTCATATAAAGTGTTATTTGTCCCTAACAATAAATGTTCATGGCTAAATCAACTATACGCAATCATATGTCTTTTCGGGATTAATAATAACATTATTAATGTGCAGCGATTTTCTATACAGCTGCTGTAATTGACCTTTATGACCCATTTAAAGTCCGAACTAGATTAACATGTTCAAAGATGGATCTTAGAAAACTCCAATACCTTCGCAAGCATATAAGGTACACCTTCTAACGAATTTTCTATGATTTTATATGATTTTTATAAAATCAGCACAGCAACTATATTTTCATTTTTCAATCAGCTTTCAAGGTTTCTGAACAACAGTTTTAATTCACCTTTTTGACCTATTTAACAACCACATTTGTTTCTTATGATTGAAAAGAGTAAAAATTTACTCCATAAGCTTTCTGAAAAGGTATAGAACACCCAAATCGGATAAACGATTGATTTTATATGATTTTTTTTAAGATTAGTCAAAATCCATATAAAAAGCTACGGAAATCATGATTTGGGTCCTTTCAAATTCGACCCAAACCATCAAATGCAACCCATTTCCATGGCTATAACCCTTATTAAACTCTTGGTAATGGTTAGAATCCTATAACACAGTGATTTTAAGCTAAGAGATGTCAAAAACATCATCTATTTCAAGAAGTTATCATATGAATCTTAATTTTACCATCTTCTCAACTTCATCTTTGTCAAATTAAGAAGTAGAACTAAAATTAACATATATTCAAGTTCTATTTGGTGATTCTCATACACCATCATATATAAAACCCGTACTATTCCATATCACATGAGATTAGTCAAATTAGCCAATTACGTGTTTCTTTCATAATTTCAACATATAAACATTCGTTTAGGTGTTTTAACAAACACCTAGCGGGCAAGATTTCTATACCTCTTCTATTTAGTTCATGGTTAATGTTTTTAACCAAGTTTCAATCATTAAATCAAACTCTTATTGCTAGCATTCATAAACAATACCAAGACTTGTATCATAACATCAATTCTACACTATTTCAACATTGAAATTCAGTGTTCATCACATAATTACAACACCCACTTAACGTATGTATGGGTAATTATCAATTTCATAATTTTCATCACTAATTCAACAAGTTATTGACTAGGGTTTACTCCTAGACATGTTTTCATTACTAATTTCATCTAAATATCAATCAATCAAGTTCAAATTTTGATTTCTCATGTTCAGCAAAATTCAAAGATGTAACCAAAAGATGAAATTTAACATACCTTATGATCCCTTCACTTAGGTGATCACTAAAATAAGCTTGGATTTCGATTTGGGGCTGATTTGGCCTTCCAATTGCTTGATTTTTGGCTAGTTAGGGTTTGGTTGAAGGAAGCTTGTTCGCCACCAAGTGTGTGTTTTGGGTTTTTAATTTTTGTTTTAATAACAATTATTTTCTCACTTAACCCTTTTAGTCCCTCTAGTTTCTAAAAGTTATAAAAAGGTTACTATAATCATGTTCCTTCATTATTTTAAAACACTTAACTAACTAGGTTGATATTCCTAGTAACTTAGTGGGTCTCGGGAGTTATAACCCGTTTTATTTTAAGTCCCGTTAACTCGGGCTTCTTATAAACTTACTTTTTTTTCAAAGCATTTATTCTCCTTTTAATTAATATTAGGATTATTTGTTTAAATCCTAATATTCACCTGGTTAATTATACCACTAACGGTATTTTACCCGTTCATTAATATTAACGTGGTTTGACTATCAAACCTATTTTCGGGGTGTTACATCATTCGTCCGAATGACCATCCGGTCGAACGACATGATTTATACTACAACTAAAACTTCAAAAGTTTGAAACATATTACAAAACACACCTACTGATCGAATGGCCATCCGTCCGGATGACCATCCGATCGGATGGGGGTCCATCTAATCCAACAGGTCATCCGACCAGGAAACCTGACCGACACTTTGCACGATTCTACACTCTGTTCGATACTCATACGGTTAAACTATAATCAGGCTAACTCCAGCGCTCCCTTCAATCCAATAGTTGGTGTCGATACTTAGCACCCACTGTGAGTATACTTGATCCCTTTTTGTTTTGAACACTTTTGGGATGCAACATGTATTCTATAAACTTGACACTTGACACTTGAAACTTATTTAAAACTTACTCTATCCGCAGTAAACATGAGACTTCATACTTGGAAACTTGAGACTTTTATGCTATGAGAACGTTTAATCCTTGTGTGTAGTTCCGCCTTAACAATGGTAGCGCTATAGGGGTAATACACCTCCCTGTTAGTCTTTGGGGTATTGTTAGGAGGAGACATTTTTGCTTTCCTTGAGTCTTGGGAAAGCGATTAACGCATTGGAAACTTAGGCTATCACTTGGACTGCGTTTAATAGCGTGGTGAAACTTGTTAAATGTGTTTATGCTGGATATGAGTTTTTGGAACATTTTAAACTATTATACTACTACGTACTCAAACTTGTATACTCGCCAACATTCTTGTTGATATATTTTAATACATGTTGCAGGTTGATAGTAGCCGAGGAAACAAGAAACTTGCTAGGATGTTGCTTAGAAACACATCTTAGTTAATCTAGAAACTTTGAACAATGTTTGGTTATTGTATTCGGTACTTTGTGTTTGATTCGTGGATGCTGTTCGACAATTTCTATGAAACTTGATTAATTACTATTGAAACCATTAGTGTTATGGAAATTCATGAACAATCTGAACGCTTAGTGCCGCACCCCGATGTTTCCGCCATCGGTTGGGGTGTGACAACATGGCCGTGTGACAATCACACGGTGTTAGGCCCTATAATTGTGAAACTGACGCATCAGATATACGCAACGGGATATGGTTGCGAACTAGGCTTTAACGAGTTAGTTTATATTAGGTTTTGGACCTTTAATAGGTCATTGGGCCTTGCCTAAGGCCATGTGGGCTAGGCAAGCCCATGGGGAGCCCATGTAGGGAAGTGAGATTGTCTAGGGTATATAAACTGATTTATGTCGCATAAATCAGGTTGAACACTTATAGAGAAACCCTAGATCAGAGAGGTGGAAGAACTTGTACCAGACAGTTTTGCGTATTCAAGTAATAGAATCGTGTGCAAGTTTAAAGTGATTCGGTATTATTCTTGTTTTTCTATTTTTCTCAAATCTCACCAAGTTTGGATTCTGCCTATCCTTGGTGATTGTTTGATATCATTGAAAGATCCAAGTATTTGGGACTTACAAGTGGTATCAGAGCCTTTGAAACCTATTTCCAGGCATGGTTTGATATCAAATATTCAAGAAAGTTGTTTTCAAAGTGTTGGGTTGTTGTGTTTGAAGTGTGCTGTGAAGAATAATCAATTTCGGATCATATTATGTTAAATTCAGATCATACTCAAAGATTTCGGATAAAAGCTAGTGAAGATTGTCTGTTTTGGATCATATTTCAAGGAATTCGGATCATCACTGTTTCAACATTAATTATGCATGTTATTTTGGTGTTAAAATGCTGATTTTTGCTGAATTCTGCAGGATTATGCATTTAAAGTGCGTCTCGGGTAGTTTTTAGTACTTATTTTAGCTTCTGGAAAGTGTTTATGTTAACCTTTGTTCATCCACTTAGGTTTTAATGTATTTCTGATGTTGGACCTACATCTAAGTCCTAAATCTATCATTTAACTGTATTATGAAGTTGTGCTGACGCAACTTGTCTAACCGGTGAGCTCACTAATCGTTTTGACGCAACGCTTAAAGTAATGTATAATGTGACAATTAATGTATGAAACATGCATGAATTCAATTGCATAACAAGTAAGCATATAATGTTGACGTGTAAACACATGAATGCAGGAAATAAATAATTATTAAAATAGTACGGAAATTACCGGTTTTGAGCCAGTTGTCACAATCATCCCCTCTTCGGGTCTGTTTGGTATGGGGGAATGAAATGGACGGGGGAATGGAATGGACGAGCTAATGGAATGGACACCCAAATGAAATGAATCATTCCATTCCATTGTGATGTTTGGTTACTCATATGTGAATAACATGAATCATTACTTTGTATAATTTGATAAGCAAAATATGACGAAGTAATGAAACACAATTGTATTAAATCGACAAAAATATAATTGCCTCAATAATAATAATAATATATTAATGGTAAAAAATTAATAATATATATATATAATAAAAATAATAATATATTTATTTCCATTCCTTGAAGGAATGAAAAAAAACACACCCTTACTAAAGAACTAAGCAGTTAATAGTGGTGCTATAGTGGTTAACGAACCTCAGGGTGTGTAACGGTCCAAATAGTGGTGACCTATAGCTGTTCCGCTATTAGCGGCACTAAATACCGCTAAATACCACTATAGCGGTACTACAGCAGTGCTATAGCGGTGGCCTATAGCTGTTATAGCAGTAACGGTGTTTGATTGTGTTAATTCTTAAATTAAATACCTTAAAGTTACTATTAGTATTTGATTTGCAACAGGTTTTTGATAATGGAATGATATTACTATGAATTTTGATATTACTATTAATATTTTTCAAAGATATATTTATATATATATAAAAAAATACATAAATTATGCATGGTATAAAAAACTACCGCTATATCACCGCTATCCACCGCTATAACCTATATATCATATAGCGGACCTTGACCGCTATTCGATTTTGGACCGCTTTAACTGCATAGCCAAAGAATGAAAACTGTTATATTTAGAAGGACTTGCATTCCTTTGGAATGCTCCATTCCATTACCACGTGATAACCAAACGTGTTTCTTTTCATTCCATCAGAACGATCCATTCAATTCCACCTTCTATTCCTTCGTACCAAACACTACATTAAACCTTTTGAGTATTACCACGCTATACTACATATCAGTGTAAATTACCACACCTAAAGTTAAAAAAGCACCGTACTTTTTATTTACTTATAGTTATAAATGGTTTGCGAAAATTGCAGACTTGGTCTCAAGGGTTCACTAATTACACACTTGGTCACAGTGGTTGCAATCTTTAAACTCGGATGGTCCTTAACACTAACCTTTATTAAATTTTCTAGTTAAATCTTTGTGAAATGACTAAATTGTCCGTGAACAGTTTAAAAATAAAAAATAAAAACAAATAGAGATGGGCCCACCCCTCATCTTCTTCTCCCCCATCTCTCTCTCTCTAACCCACCACCACCACCTCCACCTTCAACCCACCATTACAACCACCTCCTCCACCTTTAACCTACCACCTCTACTGTAACTTACCCTATTAAAACAAGAGTATGGTAGGGAGAAGGTTTAGGATCAACTCCAAAAGGTAGCTCATTGGTCAGAATCTGCAATCAAAGAACACCGTTAGCCTTAACGCGAGAGGTGGCCTCCCGAGTTTGGACTCTGGCGTGAGAATTAGTGGAATGATCTTAAGAGTCTAAGCGAAATGAAAAGATAAGAGTTTAGAGTGAAAGTGAGAGAGATGGACTTACTTTGGGCTGAACAAGACTATCCTTTTATAGGCAGATTGCTCTGCCCAAGGGAGTCTTTGCCAGCTGGTACCTTCTAGTCTTGGTAAACTTATCCTCCCTTGACGTTGCTTGCAGGGTTAGCCTTGTCTTTTTAAGTAAGTTTCAGGTTTGTGTGTTTCAAGGACATCTTTATGTGCTTTAGTGAGAAGTCTAATCAGTTTGACTTGTTGGGTTCAAGTTCCAAGGTTGTACAGTAACATTAGGCTCCCTATCACCAGCCGTTGGTGTATCAGCTTCTCATCGGGAGCCTCCAGCTTCCGACTTCCAGCTTCTTACTTTCAGTTTATGTTTAGCATCCTTTATTGTTTTCTTGTGATTGTTATTAACCTTGGTTTTGCTGACTGGGATCTTCGAGTACCCACGTCATCATACCCGAATAGACCCGACCCAATAAACAGATAGACCTGATTAACAAGGATCTGATCTAGTTCGCTAGCCACCACTACCCGAACCCGACTGCACTTTCTTAGTTTGGTTTTCAGACGAATATTAAAGAATTCAAGTTAACCCAAAAACCCGATCTAGTTTCAAACAGAAAATCCCATAATTTTCTAAGGGGTAAATCCCTTACCTATTAAACTAATTTGTTATAATCATATACAATTCCACGATTATATATAAATATATGATATGTCGACATTAGACATCTTCATTTATATCCAGAACTGAATCACATTTTTCCAATCGTCATTAATATTTGATAACTTTAATTTGTTTCTTAGATTAATGTTAACATAGTTGATATTTGATAGCTTTGATATTGAACATGGAGGTGGAGGTGGTGGGTTGAAATGACGGTGGAGGTGGTGATGGACATGATAGGGTTTTTTTTAGAGAGAGAGAAGTGAAAGAAGATGAGGGTGGACCCATATTAATTATTTTTTATTGTTCAGGGTAATCTAGTAATTTCACACACACTTAACAAAGAAACTTAATATAGATTAATAATAAAGGCTACACAAGTACAAAAATTATAACCACTAGTATCAACTATCTAATTAGTGAATTATTAGGACCAAATTTGCAATTTTCACAAATCATAAAGACCAACTCCGTATAAAATGATAAAAAAACTTGCCCCAAAAGATAACTAAAAATATAAAATGAAAATCGCTCCACACGCCTCCTACTTTCTTGAAAACTCACTTCCTTCCAAGTTCCAACCCCTTCTCTGTTGGAGATATTTAAAAGTAAAACACCCCCACACGTCCCCCTCTTTCTCTCTCTCTAGAACCCCTTTCCAACACACGCACTCTCTCTCCTCTCGCTAGGGTTTCCTTTCATCATCTTCCCCAATTCCACTCAATCCAAACCCTACCAATGGGCGACGAACCAGTGGTCCCCTCCACACCACAACAACCACCACCACCACCACCACCGTCCAACGCCGCCGCGGCTCCGCTCGGCCACAACGTGATTCCGATCGTGAACAAGCTGCAGGACATCGTCGCTCATTTAGGCAATAGTTCTACAATTGAGCTCCCTCAGGTCGCCGTTGTCGGTAGCCAGAGCAGCGGTAAATCGAGTGTTCTCGAAGCACTTGTAGGTCGGGATTTTTTGCCACGTGGCTCGGATATCTGCACGCGTCGGCCGCTTGTGCTTCAGCTTGTTCAGATTAAGCGGAAGGCTGATGGTACGGATGAGGAGTATGGTGAGTTTTTGCATATACAGGGGAAGAGGTTTTTTGATTTCAATGAAATTCGCAGGGAAATTCAGGTGTGTTTTTTTTTTTTAATCTTTTTATTGATTTTTTGTTATTGATGTTTTGTGTCATTAATTTCTTATTATTATGGAACTGTTGTAGTTACAGTTTAGGATCAGATTTTGGATATTTATACGTGTGTTTGGAATGAATAGATTAGGAGTGCCCTAATTGAAAAAAAGAATTTAGAACATTGTATGAAGTTGATCTGTTAATTGTTAGTTTTTGTTATTGAACAGTGGTAAATTTAATTTAGTATCACATTCTGGAGCTTCATACGTGCATTTGGAATGGATAATTTAGGGGTGCCCTAATTTTTTTAAAGATATATACGAACATTGTATGAAGTCAATCTGTTAGTTTTTAGTTTTTGTCGTTGAACAGTGGTAATTTGAAGTTAGTAATGAATAGATCAGGAAATGCTTAAGCTTCAAAAAAATTTAAAACTGTGAATAGATTAGGAAATGCTTAAGTTTTAAAATTTTTATGAGCATTGTATGAAGTTAATGTGTTGATAAATAGTTAAGTGTAAGGTTTGAACTTTGAAGTGAGTTTGTTAAAACTGTGATCAAACAATGTGGAATTTATAGTGATATGGCCGCTGGACAGAAGTCTCGTTGGAGATTTAGTTCTGGAGCCCAGCCTTTAGATAAGCTTGTTTTGAAGAATTTTTTAGTCGACCAACACTAGATGAAGTGTACACTAGCTGGAATGCTGGATGATTATTTCAAGCCATTTTAGGAACTATAAATAGGATAAAGATTGGGATATTGATAGTTACAAATTAGTATCATATTTTGGATCCTCATGGCCTTAGGTGTGTTTGGAGTGAATAATTTAGGAGTGCCCTAAGATTCAAATCTATATGAACATTGTATGAAGTTAATTTTAATTTAATATTGCATTTTGGATCATCATAAATGATTGTTAGTTTGTCATTAAACAGTGGTAATTTCACTTTAGTCTTGCATTTTGGATCATCATATGTGTATGTGGAATGGATAATTTCTGGGTGCTCTCAAGTTTTAAAATCTATATGAGCATAGTATGAAGTTATTCTGTTAATCGTTAATTTTTGTCATTAAACAGTAGTAATTTGTTTTAGTATCACTTTTTGGATTTTCATACTCGTGTTTGGAACTAATTAATTAGGAGTGCTTTGAGTTTTGAAATTTTTATGAACACTGTATGAAGTTAATCTGTTAATAAATAATTAAGTGAAAGGCTTGAAGTGAGTATGTTAAAACTGTGACCAAACAATGTGAAATTTAGAGTGATATGGACAGAAGTTTCATTGGAGATCTAGTCTTGGAGTTTAGACTCTAGACGTGCTAGTGTTGAAGAAATCTTTAGATGATGAACACTTGATAGAGTATACCCTAGCAGAATTATTATTTTAAGCTGTTTTAGGATCTATAAATCGCTTAAAGTTTGGGATTTATGTTGCAGGGACAGTTGGTAGCTATACTATCTTTATTACACTTAATTGAGTACTTTTCAAAAGCTAGGTTTTTTAATCAAGTAGACGGTGTCACATGTAGCATCGTTACGTAACATTGTTTAGGTATGCGGTATGCCACATTATTCATATCCTGCTAGCGGTGTGCACTGGGTGGTTTGGTTGGGTTTTGGGCTCTAACTGAACTAAAATTGAATTTACGGTTATTGGAGAATGTTAACCGAGCGGTTTCATGGGTTTGGGTTACTTTTTCGAATCTGTGTCTGACCAAAATGATACTGCGGTGAACAGCTAGGCAAGAAAGTGTTAAGAAGACATGTATCTATGCTTCGTGTGGGTACAAAAACATGCAATGGGCATGGTTTAAAAAAACGTTCGAGGCGTCCATTTTGAGGCGCGCCTCGAGGTGAAACGGGAAGAATTTGTTTTTGAGGCGGTGCCTCGGTGGTTAATTTTATACGTACGCCTCATTTGGTCTGAGGCGGTCGTATCTGGTAGAGGCGCGTACGTTTCTGATAGAGGCGTACGTTTCTGATGGAAGAGGGAGAATTAGGTTTTACTCTTTGGAGATGACCACTGTATCAACAATTGATGCTTAGCAGGTGTGGCGTTGAAGAACAAACACAGCAGATGAACATGTAGCATGGACAATCCGGAAGAAACAAAGTATATGAAGATGACGGCTGTATTAACAATTAGGGTTTTTTTCTATGCAGTCAATCTCGGCGATATATCGGTGATATCTCACTGATATATCGGTTATCGGACCTTGGCTGGCATATCGGTTTGAAAAATCGGTAATAATATCGGTGGCGATAATATCGGTGATATATACCGATATATCGCCGATATTTTGTATTTCTGATATCGGTCATCTCACCGATAATATCGATAGGCCCAACTATAGTCACATAATTCGCTGGTGATAGAGAATTCAATCGTGATAGAGAAGAAATAGTGGCTAATCGAAGTTGTTGAATCGAAGCTTACCTACTGATTGAACCTTACCTTCCCTGCTGAATCGTAGAATGAAAGAAGATATGTCTGTCGGCTGTTTGTTTTTAGGTTTAGAAGATGGAGGAGCGAATAGAGGAGGAGGAGATAGACACGGCGGCTGCTTTAGTTTAGGGTTTTTTTTAGTTTACACGTGACGATAGTAGGGTTATAAAAATTAACTCCTTTTTCTTGTTTACACACCTTATCTTTTAACTAAATTACAATTTCATCCTCCAGTTATAGATTTATCAAAATTAACCCTAGACTTTTACAAGTTAGTGCATAAAAATGTTGTATACATATATTATATACATATATTATATAGGTTCTATATATAAATATATTATATTATAAATTACCGGTATCCCACCGATATCCCACCGCGATAATCGATATCTCAAATATCGGTCCTTGACCGATATCCGATATTTTTCCGCATTAACTGCATAGGTTTTTTTTATGGCAGATGGAGTTTGGAGATGAACGATTAGGCTTTTAGATGTAAAACACATATGCTCTGATGGTCCTGTGAGTTTTTATAACAGTGGGCTCTTTCTTAAAACATGGGCTCATTCTTAAAACATGGGCTCTCCTAAAAATAAGGAAATTTGACTTAGCCCAATGAATTCTTGAAGTATTTATTGGAATTTTGAAGTACTAATTTATTTTATAAGATATATAATTTTATATTTGTTTTTAATTCCGCCTCGGGCTTACGCCTCGTGAGGCGAAGGGAAAACGCCTCGAAACTCGTTTCCGTTTTTTAAATCTTGGCAATGGGTTATGATGTACTCATGCTATCAAGTAAGAGAGGTGTTGATTGTTTAGGAGGTCGATGGGCTAGTATTTTGGTTGCTTCAGATACACCCATGAATCCGTGATAATGAAACTACTATCAAGAGACCTAAACTATCTGTTTACTTAGAAAATGCTAAAAACTTTGCTGATTGTTTTCTAACGGTCTTCACTTTAAGTCCAATTGCTATATCGTTCAGTGAATTAGTAATGCTGGTTTGCTTGATCTCTGAGAGAGAGTGCGAGTTACCTTTCTAAAAAGTATTTGTTGTGAGTGTAACTTATTGATTTAGTTTGAATAGATGACAACATTGCTCCTTACTAAATTTTTTAATCTTTTATCCATTATAGGTAAGAATACACCACTTTTTTAGTTAATTTGCATATTCAAGTTAAGTGTGAATGGTAAACTTTAGATTAGAAAGTAAACAAAGTTGATACTCAAATGTCAGCTTGTATACTTTTAAGTTAACTTTTTAGATATGGTATCACTACCTGTGGTAATTTGTGCTAGTGTATATGAAATTAGCACCGGAGTTCATATTTATATAAGAAATCACACATGATTACTTCATAACTGTCACCTCTCATTGAGTTGATGATGTATCTTATTGCATGATCATCCATTTAATTGCATAATAAATATATATAAGATCAAATTTTTTGTCAAGACTTGACCACTGATTTCTTATGTGACAATCTGGATATTCCAGAGAGAGACCGACAGGGAAGCAGGAGGAAACAAGGGTGTATCTGACAAGCAGATTCGGCTAAAGATTTTTTCACCTAATGTTCTTGACATAACCCTGGTTGATTTGCCCGGCATTACAAAAGTTCCCGTTGGTGATCAGCCTTCTGATATCGAAGCGCGTATTAGAACAATGATAATGTCATACATAAAGCTTCCCAGCTGTTTAATTCTTGCTGTGACACCAGCAAATTCTGATCTTGCCAACTCAGATGCACTTCAGATTGCAGGAAATGCTGATCCAGACGGTAAGTGCTGATCATTAACGGTTTACCATGATATCTTGTTTGAGTTACTAAGGCGATCTATTTAACATGATTCTTTTTTTTCTTGTTCTGTCAGGCTACCGAACTATTGGTGTGATAACTAAGGTGCAAATGTGACACACAAATCAAAGTTCAACTTGAATTTTTTACTCTATAGTTATTTTATGATGTTGTGTTGTTTTGTTACTTTCTGACGATGGTTACCCTTTACATTGTTTAGTTGGACATTATGGACAGAGGAACAGATGCTAGGAATATTTTGCTGGGAAAACAGATCCCCCTCCGACTTGGTTATGTGGGTGTTGTAAATCGTAGTCAAGAGGTACTTAATTATTGTTTTATGTTTGACACTAATCAATAGGGCTGTAAACGAATCAAACATTCAGCGAACAGTTCGTGAACCGTTCGGCAGGAAGTTCGTTTGTGTTTGTTTAATAAATGAACGAATAACAAGAAATTTCGTTCAAACACAGGCCGCATTCGTTCATTTATGTTCGTGAACGTTCGGTAATGTGTTCGTTTGTGTTCAATAGTTCATTAGTGTTTTTAGTTTTTATATTTTATTTAGATACTTCAAAATTCCGACAAATAAAATATTTAATAAGTATCAGTGTATTGTATATTCTGTTCATGAACTCTAGTTTGTTTCCATTTGTTTTCATGTACATTAGTCTGTGTTCATGAACGTTCATTGCCTAAAATTAACAAACGAACACGGACACATTCATTTCTTTAACGAACGAACACAAACATAAAATCTCGTTCGGTAAGCGTTCATGAACAGTTCGTGAACACATATTTTCTTAATGATTGTTCGTGTTCGTTCGGTTCATTTGCAGCCCTACTTATCAAAATTTGATTACTATTATCTATTTTCCAGTTCGGTATTAATTGCTACTTTTAGGTTTTTTAGTATTATGGAAGATGTCTGTTTTGTTTATCAACACTTGAAGATCACTGAAGCTCTAGAGTCTAGAACACAACTTTGGTGGTTGTTTTGTTAATTTATATAATTATATCACAACATAATGATGTTCGTAAATAGGATATTATGCTGAACCGGAGCATTAAAGATGCACTTATAGCCGAGGAGAAATTTTTCCGAAGTCGTCCGGTATAACATTTTATTCCCTAAAGTTTAACAATTTGGTGGTTATGGGTTTTTCAGTTGATAACTAGTTATTGTGGTCTAGGCTTATAATGAGGTTGCTGATATTTGTGGAGTGCCTCAGCTGGCAAAAAAATTGAACCAGGTATTTTGCAATCTCGTCGAGCAATTTTGCAGCTGTCACTCATGATTCAAGATTGCAGTGTTAAGACAGTTTTAAGATAAAGTATTATATTTACTTGTTTCTTATTGTTTGCAGATTTTAGTACAACATATCAAAACAGTGCTACCAGGGTTGAAATCACGCATTAGTGCTCAATTAGTTGCGGTGGCAAAGGAGCATGCTAGCTATGGAGAAATCACAGAGTCAAAGGTACCCAATGAAACTGTTTTGTAATTGTGTCTTTATATTGTCTTCAGCTATATAGTTATGGCGGTCCACAATCAAATAACGGTCAAGTGCCAATATTTGAGATATAGTTATCGCGGTGGGATATCGGTAATTTATATCATGCAGAATTTATATATATTCATATATTATATATAAAACATATAATATTAATGGTAATATCAAAAGTCAAAACTCAAAAGTGCCAATATTTGAAAGATAATCAAATTGTAAGCCATGAAATCTTCCTTCGAGTCCACATCAACCAAGGCATTCAAAATAACGGTCGATATCGGCCCAATAGCGGTCAATAGCGCCGATAATAGCGGTTCTGCCATTATAGACCGCTAATGTACACCACTATTTTGGAAGAGCACGATAACTTCTATCCCAAAGCCATTGACCGCTTCGGTCTTGACTTGTTGAATGATTTTGTACAGTATTTTTCATGAGTGATTAAGCATACACTGATACACATAATTTATTGGCTATAATGATACTTTAAATTCTGTAACGTTAATTGGATATTTGGAACCTAAGATCTCTTTTTTAGTTCAACTTGGGGATCATTAATTGTGACTTCTAAGATTGGTTCGCATAATCTTATGCGTAGTCTTGGTTTTGAATCTAGTTGGTTTTTGTGTTTTAACGGTAGCATTTTGATAATCTGCAGGCTGGCATGGGAGCTCTTCTTTTAAATATTCTATCAAAGTATTCGGAAGGTTACGTGACTTGTTTGCTTTTATTTGTTAATGATAATTAGAGCTGACTTTTTTTGTTCTAAAATATACGTTGATTTTTTTTAAACAGCCTTCTGTTCGATGATTGAGGGAAAGAATGAAGAGATGTCGACTGCTGAGTTATCTGGAGGAGCAAGGATACACTATATTTTCCAGTCAATATTTGTCAAGAGTTTGGAGGTGTGTAGTTTGACTGTTTGAGTTTTTCTTATCACAAAGTGAATAATTTGTTGATTCTAACTGTTATTACTGTTATCAGCATCAATAAATAAAACATTACGAAACAGAGCATTTTTTTTTTTTTTTTTCTTTCTGGTTTTGATGGTATTCATCTATTACGGTATTACTGTATATAATTTAGTATTAAATAAATTATTGATTATGGATAATTAAAATAAGTGAAACATGGTCAGATAACTGTTTTTCATCTTTAATAACTGATAAGGTTTGATTTTTCTGCAGGAAGTTGATCCATGTGAAGACTTGACCGATGATGACATTCGAACCGCCATACAGAATGCAACTGGTCCTAGATCCGCCTTATTTGTGCCAGAAGTAGGTCTAGTTCTCAATTTATCAATTTTTTTCTATCATATTTGGCTGCTTAGTATCTCATATGCTTGATATACTCTTTTATATGCATTTCAGGTTCCATTTGAAGTTCTTATTAGAAGACAGATCGCTCGTTTATTAGATCCAAGTGTTCAATGTGCAAGATTTGTATACGATGAGTTAATCAAGGTCAGGGTTTATCTAAATCTACCTGCTTTTATTATAATCTACCCGTTTTCATTATAACATACTTCGTAAAGATGCTGATTTTGTTTTTTTTAATCTTAGATGAGTCATCGCTGTATGGTTAATGAGCTACAAAGGTTTCCCGTTCTCAGAAAGCGAATGGATGATGTCACCGGGAATTTCTTACGTGATGGTCTTCAACCTTCTGAAACCATGATTGGACACATAGTTGAAATGGAGGTATATATTATATTACTAGGTTATAGACCTGTGTATTACACAGATTTGTACAATAGAAACTTTATTATTATATAATCTGTAAAAAACTTAATATAACTCTCTTTATTTTTATTACTATATGACAGTTCACACAAAAAACTTGAATTTATCACAAAAACTGGCCTATGCAAATTAGTAACCTGGAACTACCATAATAGCTTGTGGATTACACGAGTTGAATACTGAAAAATATGTTTTACACAAATATATATATTCTTCATATGACTGAAATTATGTTTTACATTTAATATAATAATGTATATAAATAATAGTCTTTTTATTCTTATGTATCTTTTAAATATAACTTTTATGTACATACAAGTAAATTAGATTTGTTATACTGATTTAGTTAATAATTAGTTATTATGAAATTTAAGATATGTGTTAACGGTTTATATATGACATAAAATACTTTCATAATTAGTGGTTAAATTTATTATCTCACAAATGGGTATAAAAAGAAGTTAATAATATTAAAATAGGATTAAGATACACTTTCCTATTTTATAAAACAATTTCTTTATTTAAGGTGATGGAGTGATTTGGGCCGGAAAAATTTAGTGAGATGAAATATGGTGGTGACACGTGTCCAACTTTGTATTCATTTATTAAGTAGTAGATTATCGACATTACTACTTATTTTCAATTTTTTGAAATGCAAAAGATTATTAGAGTACGTATTTATTATTATCTGCAGATGGACTATATAAACACTTCACACCCGAATTTTATCGGTGGTAGTAAGGCGGTAGAGTTGGCTATGCAGCAAGTCAAGTCTTCTAGGATTGCATCAGCAGTTTCAAGGCAAAAGGTGTAATTATGTGTAGAGCGGTGTTAGTTTTGCATGTTTACCTCACTTGCCAATGGCTTTATCTCTAACTATTAGTTAAATTTGGTTGGTCAGGATGCTGCTGAGTTGGATAAAGCACCACAATCTGAAAGAAGTATCAAGTCACGCACATTTCTTGGACGACAAGGCAACGGAATTGTCACTGACCAGGTTGTTTTAGTGTTGTGCATTTTTGAAAATCTGTTTTGTTTACCTTTTTAGGCTCTTTTGATCTAGTTGACCACTTGGAGGTTAAAGATATTTCACATTAACTTGATTTTCATTTAAATGAGTTGAAATTGTCACCACTAGTCCATTAAACTAGGGGTGTGAATTTGTGACATGAACTTAACATGATATTCATGGGTTGGTAGGTTGACCCGTTTAACTCATTTATATTATATTTTCTTTGTTTACAATATGTTTTATGTCATAAATTAATTTGGGTGTGTATATTATGCCATAATTATAACTTAAAAAGAGAAATTGACATAAGATTTTTTAATGTAATTGTATTATATACAGTTACAAATATTTTAAATTTAATATATTAATTTGTGGAAGAAATAAAAAAAATCGAGTTGAACGGGTTGTGTTCGGGTCAACCCGCTAATATTCGGGTTGTGTTTGGGTTTGTGTCATGTTTGGGGTTCGGTTTGGGTTGAACCTGCGAACACGACCAGTTTAGCACCCCTAATTAAACAGCCTGGCATTCTACATTTAGCCAATTCTATGATTAAATGATACCTTCTATTTGTGGGCCCCATACGCGTCTTGTTGCTGTCATAATTAACAGTAAATAAACTTTTGCAGCATAATCAATCTGGGTCCCGGCCAGCTGGTGAGGTCGAGAAATCGACATCTGGTATGATTTTGCTTAAAATATAGTCTCATGAGATCTATATAATCAACAGTCGTGAAATTTTGATGGCTGTGATTTTTCCAGGAAGTACAAGCTGGGGAATATCATCAATCTTTGGTGGCTCCGATAGTCGAATGTCAACCAAAGATAACTCTTCAAACAAGCCGTTTAGTGAACCTGTTTCTTCCATCGATCATTTCGACTATTCATCTTCAATGATACATTTGAGGGAGGTATGATCATAATATTAAAAATATTGAAAATAAATGATAAAACTGATGCAATTAGGATACAATACAATTGCTAATATTGTTAATATTTTCCATAGCCGCCAACGGTTTTGAGGCCTTCTGATGCCAATTCCGATCAAGAGGCTATCGAGATTCACGTGACAAAGTTATTGTTGAGATCCTATTATGATATTGTCAGGAAGAACATTGAGGATTACGTGCCGAAAGCCATCATGCACTTTCTGGTAATCATGACACATCACTGAACTTTATTTTGATAACTATTATCTTATCTTTTTCTGATGGCGTTTCTAGTTTGTTTATGGTTTATTATTTTTTTTGACCAAATATCAGGTCAATCATACAAAGAGAGAGCTGCACAATGTGTTCATTAAAAAGCTGTACAGGTAATAAGGCAATTGTAATTGTTAGAAGTTTTTGATTTTTTTTTAGTTTTTAAAAAATAGCATTTTTCTTTTCTTTTCTTTTTTTGAAAGTATTAACCGGGGTCTGTATGACCCCGCAATCTCTCTCCACTCTTGGGAACATATATGTTTATTTTTTTCTGTTTATATGTTTTTATTTAAGATACAGTTTAGTTTTACCTTTTTTAATTTGTAATGTTTTATAACTTTTATTATTAATGTAAATACAAGTACATAGTTTTCTTCAACTTTTTTTTTGTCTAGATTTTGATACAAATTTAAATAAGAACTGAGTTGTGTCCAATGGAATGTATTCTTTATTTTATTTTTTATATTTACGGACCAAAATATAATGTTGGATACAACTCAAGTTGAGTAAATTAGATATTGAAATGTATTCAAAATGGTTGGACAAAACATTGTGTTTAAATGTATATTGAATGTTACAAATTATTACAGAAAAGTAAACTACATCCTAAATTAAAAAGAACGTACGAAAAAGAAGAAAAAAATGTTTAAAAAAAGTTTATTTCAGAAGCAAGAAAGATCTATATTCTTGAAAGTTGTTTTAAAAACTACAATAGTTATGAAACAATTCGAACTGTGTAGTCCTTTTATTTTATAATCTAATGTCTAATAAATGTGTTGGTTATGTGGCTGTACAGAGATGATCTGTTTGAGCAAATGTTGCAAGAACCCGATGACATTTCTGTAAAGAGAAAGCGCACTCGTGAAACGCTGCGTGTTCTTCAGCAAGCTTTTCGGGTAGGTTTCTGCTAATTTTCTACACAGTTGTTGGTTTATGTGTGTCGCCGGGCTAAATTAATTATATTTTATATTTATAGACATTGGATGAACTGCCACTGGAAGCCGAGACAGTGGAAAGAGGTTACAGTTTGACCAACAATGACGCGACGGGCCTCCCCAAAATTCACGGGCTTCATACATCCTCAATGTTTCCATCCGGTAGCGGGTCAATGGACCCTTACAACACGGCTTCACCAAAAAATCAAAGATCGTCACGCAAGTCTTCCCATTCGGGTGAGTTGACCTCACCTTTCTATGGCAATTTAGAGACCAGTGGAAGCAATCGCGCCTCTCTTCTTGGTCTTTAAACCGGCAAGAACGATTTTGTGGACTTTTTAAGAATGTTTTGAATGGGCGGTAGACTTGTTATTCTTTTATCTTTATATTATTACTATTATAGTCTATTGTTTGCTGAAGTCCAGTGAGAAAACTGGTGCAGTTGATTCCACATACTTTTTGAGTCATAAACTTGCAACAGTTAGTTGTCTTTGTTTTGGAATGTTGAAAAGTATTTGGAAGAAGGGTAATAATGTACAGTTGGTCCAACTTTTGTAATATGAATGCCTTTGGTTTTTCTTTAGGGTTGATAAGTGGGCTTAAGTTTTATTTCATCATGGGGATGGTAACCGGTTGCTCTAGTAGGTGACTGGCTGCGCCTGAGCTAACGTCGCAAGACATTTGCAAACGGTTTTTGATTCGATCAATGGGGTTACCTAGCTCGATCAAGCTGTTTTCAAATTAGTCATGGTTTTTGTTTTGACATCGGGGTGTTCATGGTTTAAAATCGGCGAATTAAACGGGCCATGCTAATTTGTTTGGCCTGACCAGCAGAAACGGTTCAATTTGGGTGGGTTGAACATTTAAGATTTTTATTTCTTACAACTAATAGTTTTTAAAGCTTTAAAAATTATAAAAATAGCTATTTTAAATCTACGTACAAAACCAAAAAGAGTAAAGTACATGGATGGTTCTTGTGGTATACCAAAATTTTGGATTTGGTCTCTAGCTTTTCAAAAAAACACGGATGGTCTATGTAGTTTGCAATTTGTAATGTATTTAGTCTCTAACTTTTTCTAAAAGTACACTGATGGTCTCTATAGTTTGCATTTTGTAACGTTTTAGTCCCTAACCTGGAATGTTGAAACCTTTAGATTTGTTGATTGGGGGATTAAATGCATTACAAAGTGCAAACTACAAGAACCATCCGTGTACTTTTGAAAAGCTATGAACAATCCAAAATTTTGGTAAACGCCAAAGACCATCCGTGTATTTTACTCTACAAAAAATGAAACAATTTAAATAGTATAAATTGATTCGGTTGCTTACAAATAGGGTGTGCAAAAAACTGAATTAACCGACAAAATCGAACCATAAAAACCGAACTAAATAAAAAACCAGAGGATCGGTTAATTGTTTTTTGAAAACCGAAGGTAACTGGTCGGTTATGGTTACCAATGTTTCCATACCCACCATAATCGAACCAACATGCAAAAAAATCTTTGTTGAATTTTGGACTTTTCAATGTTTTTCAATAGTTGATGTTTTTGGTTAAACGTTTGTTATAATTTATGGATTATATCATATTGTTTTGGTTGAATTTATTGTTTGTTTAAATATTCGTTAATAATCGGTATCAGTGGTGAATACAAAATTTTTTGTGGGGTGGGCACACTACGGGTTGATTAAAAATGAGTCAGATAAATAAAATAATGTTAAAACAATATAGCTAATTAAGTATTATAATATAGGGTAAAGTTCTTGTACAAATAATCTTAACATACTAAACATACAAATTGAAGGAAAACTCAAAAAGACAAGGTGGCATTTTTGTAATTATCAATAACTATCAAAGTTACTCTACAAATATACCTAAAAAAACCTAACCACTCCCCCCACCCCCAAAAAAAACCTAAACCCCCCACCCCCCAAAAACCTAAAAAAAACCTACCCCCCCCCCCACCCCCAAAAACCTAAAAAAACCTAACCCCCCCCACCCCCCAAAAACCTAAAAAAACCTAACCCCCCCCCACCACCCCCAAAAACCTAAAAAAACCTAACCCCCACCCCCCACCCCCAAAAACCTAAAAAAACCTAACCCCCCCCCCCACCCAAGCTAAAATGCTAAAAACTAAACCCCCCAAAAAACCTAAAAAAATAAAAAAAACACACAAATTATTTTATTTTATTTTTTTAACATTTTTTATTAAAAAATCGCTACTTTTAGTAGCAGCCAAATTTTTTTTTTTTTTTTTTTTTTTTTTTTTTTTTTTTTGCTAACGAAATGTAGCGATTTTTTAATAAATAATGTTAAAAAAAATTTGTGTTTTTTTAGGTATTTTTGGTTGTAACTTTGATAGTTGGTGGTAATTACAAAAATGCCACCTTGTCTTTTTGGGTTTTCCTTCAATTTGTATGTTTAGTATGTTAAGATTATTTGTATTTGATCTTTTGCCTTATAATATAATATAAAATAGCTCAATTATAATCATCCTCTGTGTTTTCATCTTTTACAAACGCTCAATTACATTTTCATTAGGGTGTCCGGGGCGCCTGCGGGGAGGGGTGCGGTGAGTGTACTCCCCGATCGGGAACACTGTCGCCGACCCTTCGGTGACTCAAATCGGGGAGTGGGGAGCGGGGAGGGTTCACCGTGTGAAACTTGAGTTTTTCTTTTTTTTTTGTTTTTTCCTTGTGATACTTTTATAAAAATATTTATATAAAAAAAAACCAAGTCCCCAAGAGAGGAGTGCAGCCATCAAATTGAGGGTGTGAGGAGAGTTAAGTGGGGAGTTGACGTGTCGCGTACTCATTGGCTGTGGGTAAGAGAGGTCACTCCCCACTTAGAGGAGTGTCCCTTACACCCTTAGTAACATTGAAGTGTTCATCTAGTTCCGCAACACAAATTACTCGAGTGTTAAAATTAATTTGTTACCTTTATTTGTTTTGAATTTCGTATTCTAATTAATTTTACATATTTAAATCTTATTTGATATGAAACATAATGTAACAATTAATTATTGAATATGTCGCAAATTATTTTCTAGATTAATTTGTTGGTGAACTAAAAACAATAGTAAAACAATCCGAGGCCGGATCCCGTACGACATAACTTTCGTAGCATACGCGACAAGAAGAGGAGGACAAGTGTCATTGGCCGGAAGAGCAATTTAGCCTTTTATCAAGTGAACAATTTTCCCCATTGATTTTCAAACGACTATAACCTTAACATACGCTAATAACATATTTTTTTTTAAATTACACCGTAAAAACAAGCATTTCATTCTCTTTACTTCGAGCAGTCTATTGCTATAGTTTTCTGAAATAAATAATTTACAAGATTTTGAATACCCATTAGTCCATTACGTGATTACACATTCAACACAAACCATTATGTGATTACACATTCAGTATAAATCCATTACTTGATTACCCATTCAATATGATTTATTATAACTAATGCTATTATAATTATGCTTATTACGTTATTACACATTCAATAATAAGAACTTGATTGTTTATGCTTTATTACGTGATTAAATCACTAATATACGACATTATGTGGTTATTATAGGTTGATTTTGCTAATATTTTGTATATATAATTTATCCTTAAAACGTGATTAAACCTGAAATATTAGTTATTCCATATAAAATATTATGTATTCCATGTTTATGTTTTTACGTAATTACGTAATCATTCAGTGTGATTTCACATAAAATACTATAATAAAATCACGTTATCACGAAATTGGTATTCAAAATCACGTAGTCACGTAATAATACATAGTCAACTATTGTTACATAATTATGTAATAACTTAGTGTGATTTCACATAGTATAAGAAATCACGTAATCACGTAATGGGTATTCAAAATCACGTAGTCGTGTGTTTGGTATTCAAAATCATGTAATGGGGTATTTAAAATCATGTAAAATATATAATAAAATTATTGCAATAGGCTGCTCGAATTAAAGAGAATGAAATGCACGTTAACACAGTGTAAGTTTAAAAAAAAATATTAACGTATGAAAAAGTTATAGCCGTTTGAAAATCAAAAGGTGGAGGAGTTCAAGTGAGAAAGGAACAGAATACACTTTCTCTATTTGTGTAACCCCGTAATGGATATTCAAAATAATGTATTTTTTAAGAAAATTATAGCAATAGGCTGCTCGAATTAAAGAGAATGAAATGCTCATTAATACAAAATAATTTTTTTTACAATATTAACGTATGAAAAAGTTATAGTCGTTTGAAAATCAAAGAGGGGAGGAGTTAAAGTGAGAAAGGGCCAGAATACATTTTCTCTATTTGTTTATTCAATTATTTGAACATAAAATTTATGAAAATATCATCACCTAGTTTTGAGCCATTTATTTTAGAAAAAAAAACAATCAATTCACATGGCACGTAATCATTATAATAATGTTATCAATTATTAATTTTGTTGTGAAACTAGCCTATTAACCCAGGAATATGGGCAGAATTATAGGGAGAAAAGAAATAATATTTCATTGATAGGTATGACTTACAATGAGATACAATAGTGGTATATATAGGTGTACAAAACTTGGAGAGAAAGCTAATATATTTTTGGTGTTGATAACCACATTAATAATAAGTATATTCATAACACTCCTCCTTGGTTATCAACATAATACGCTTGATGCTACCTTGTTAAAAACCTTGCTAGGAAAACCCGGTGGGACAAAACCATAGCTAAGGGAAAAAGAGTGCAGCGTGTAATGCGCATTAGTCCCCCTGATACTTCTAGATCAGGTATGTTGCCTCATTAAAAACCTTACTAAGAAAACCCAATGGGACAAAACTTAGTCAAGGGAAAAATAGTGCAACTTAAATAAGTCTCCCCCTCATTTTAACATGTATCCTTTAAGTGACGTGTGTCCATCTTCCTTGAAAGTTGATCAAAGCTTTTGTAGTCAATGATTTGTCGCTCGATCCCTTAATGTGCAATCCTTTATGTTGAGTAATGTTGTATAATCTTCTAAGAAGACTTTAGGTGTCTCCTTCCAAAAAATATCATATGTCCAGGACTGTGTTTAGTTACATTCCTGCATCTACAAGACTAACCAAACTTGTTTTGATGGGTTAGTAAAATATAATCAAATATCGTTTATACCTGAAATATTTCATTGAACTCATTCCAATGTCTCTTCGCTTGACAAAGGTTATATCATGACAATAAGCTCAAGTGAAAGATATTATAACCATACATAGCTTAGTAAAACATTTTAATGCACACATGCAGCATGCATTTAATGATGGTATTTCTAGAATGAGAATCTCTAATTTGGTAGGAGATGATAATAGGTATTTCTTATAACAAATGACTTAACGACCTTTAACATACTTTAAGGTTCAACTATGTCCATACTAAAATATCCCAACATCATCTTCTAGATGTACTTGAGGGATTGATAAAATATAATTACATATATACTCGAACTGCAGTTCGAGTAATAATTAGATCGTGCCAAGGTCATTAAAAAATTCTCCCTCTAAAAGCTCGACAGTTTCTCTCGATGATGCCTAAACATCATCACTGTAAACTGCGATTATAGTGAACATTTAAAAGTAGAATGTTGATAAAACATGACTAATTTAATCAAACTTATATCCCTCTTTATGCGAATATCTCGAGTTGTACAACACTCAACTCGACTATTTTAGTTCACACATATTTTGTCAACTTCATATAGTATGTTCTTGAGGTTTTGACATCAATGCTTCTAGCATTATCAATCCATGAGGGAATTTTTTCCATCTTATCCAAATATGTACATGCTTTCACTCTTTTGAAGTTTTGCTACATAAAATTTGCCCATTTAACACATAGTTATCTATATCATATGCAAAAATGTCATGAACACTTGCTTTTATCTCCGAAATCCGTATTGTACCATGCGTGTACACTATTTATTGAGATATCACAATCACCGGGTACAAGTTTTCTATGTATGTTTCTTGGTGCACAAGTATTACATCGTTAAGATGTTTCAATTAACCTTGTAAGCACTCAATTGCTTTAGAAACTCATCAGGAGTTCCAATTATATCCAACATGTAAAATAATCATAACCTGTTCAAATCCGAATATGTATAAATGATCACATTGTTCTCGGGAACTTACTTTACATGACTTACAGAATTTAATCATTCAGGACTTTCATGTAAACTTTCAGTATCAAGTGATACATAACATTCATAAGACTCATATCAATTCTCTCTTTATATTACCAGGCTAATAAAATATTGGAAAGTCAATGTATCCACCACTGGAGAATACGTCTCTTCATAATCAATCATAGGTATTTGCGAAAATTCTTGTGCCACCAATTTTTCCTTATATCGCACAATTTGATTTTCACATAATTCACATAAAAGACCAGTTTCTATCCAACATATTTTACAACTTCAGTTGTATGGACTGTTGGTCCAGATCTATCCAACATATTTGCGTCTTTCCATTTTGGCCAATCATTTCTATGTTTACGCTCATAGGTAAATCTCAAATCTTAATCCTCATCATTTAATCATTTCAAGCGCTATATTATATACAAAAATGTAACGACGTCGATTTTTTATTTCGATTCCATACATATCTTAGACATGATACACCTTATCGAGATCTCATTATTTTCAGGTACCTGAGGTTCTTCTTGAACCATCATGTCTATTGTCTCTTCAGGAGACCTTTTTAATATAACCTCGACTTGACCATCTTAATTAGTTGCTCCAATTTTCGAGGAACTTTATTATTGGAATCGACTGGTCTACCACGCTTCAGACGTGCAATAGACTCATTACCAAAATGTGGTGATTGTCCTTCTGGGACACTCATCTTAATTGGAGCATTAGCATTTGGTATATGTGACATAGTCACCTTGTTAAGGTCAGTGAATGCGTCTGGTAATATATTCGCTAATATTTGTAAATGAGTTATTCTTTGAACTTCTGGTTCACACTTTTATTTTTTGAGGATCAATGATAATTCATACCAACTAATTTCTTTTCCAACTGCTTTTTATCTCCCCCTGATGTTGGGAATGTTAATCCATTCAGATGGATATCAATTAATTGAGCCATACATAAATATCTCATGAAAGGCTCTATTCGTTATCATATATTCCCAACCACCTTTTAAGGTCCCATTTTTGTGCGTAGTGGTGGATCAATTTCAATATATACCGCACAACCAAAATCTTAGAAAGGACATCTTTGGTTCCTGACAAAAAACCAACTATAATTGGGGAGAAACTATTACAACATATTGGTTTGATGTGAATTAATTTTATTTCATGTAAAATTACATGTACTCATATATAAACATGAACTTGCTCTCATGATTATTGGCTTTGCTAGCAATCGTAGACGTTCAATGACCATCTTAACAAAAGCAATTCGTGTATGAACAAAATCTACAGGAAGTTTAACACTTATTCCGTTTTATAGCTAGGGAAATAAACTTATCGTCACTACTAATAAATAAATGCAATCTGGAATATTGTACTTGCTATCTTATTAGCTAAGCCATAAATTACACAAACATCAAGTTGTGAATTTGATAACCATTTAGACAATGCATCGATTTAAAAAAAATACTAAATGGTATCATGTTGAGATATGCATATCTCTTAATCATTTCCAGAATATTTAGGGATACACACCCTTAATTGGCAAATAAACAATTTCCCTTAAGAGCAAACATAATATGCTATCAGCTAGAAGAATCTTCAAGTTCTTCATTATGTTTCACATCATCATTGTCTCGGTGTGGTCTAATTGGTCATGCCAATAAAGTAAATAATCATGATCCATAAACTTCTGGTTTATGATCGTATATGTATTACTTGCACGTATGCTAGTACAAGACATAAGACACGAGATAATGAATAAACTATCATGTTATATCACCGTCATTATTTCTACATATCATTCTCATATTATCGCTCCCTTATTTTGCCACTTGTGGTGGTCAATCTCATTATTAACTTGGCTATCGTTATAATTTCTAATGGTTGATCTCATTATTACAATGAGCATCATTGCAATTTTCTCAACTATGTCCATGATCACGACATTTCCAATGATCTTTATATAATCACATTCACTTTAGGAAATGAAATAAGCAGAATAAGTTTCATAACTTTTCATTATTTACTTAGTCACACGAATATAAAATTATTTCAATCTTTTCATACTCTCATAATGATATTGCTACTGGGAATTTAAATTTCCAGTTTTTGCACTTAATAATTCTTTTCACATCATAATATGAAGTTGAAAGTAATCAAATGACTGAGTCATGTATTATTGGTTTTAAACTTTATGATAATGAGATTTAGGGAATAGGACACTTCGAGTATCATACCAAGTATATATACAATCTTTTGTGAACCACAACATTATTATCACAATTAACTCACTTAAAGCAAAGTTCTTATTCAAATATAGTGCATCTAGGAAATAGCCTAGCGTGTTTGCACGTTTAGTGTAGCGGTGTAGGTATGAAAAACATCTAATCAACTTTCTCTTAGGTGTTCTATTTAATATAATCGGTCAATAGTAACGTATAGAATAGAAGACACACATAAAGTCAAAGTTATAAATGCATGGCGTTGTCTAAAACGAGTTATTACAAAACTTTATGTAATAAGATTTTTCATCACTTACAAACAAAAAAAAAAAAACAAATGTATATAATTCATGTATGAACTATATCATACATATAAATATAAAATATTTGTCTCTCAAATTAAAATATAAACGTATACCTCAATCAATTTTCCATGATATTAAAATAAATAGTATATGATTCTTGATTAAATGTAAAAAGTTTTTTTTTCTATAATCATACATATTTTATTGTTCCATAGAATATAAAGGTATCCTAGAAATCTATTTTATTCTACAAACATATCTTTCATTCTTCTTGTCACACCCCAACCGATGGCGGAATCATCGGGGCGCGGCACTAAGCGAAACAGATTGTCCAGAAGTTTCCACAACAACTATTATTACAAATTCAGTTAAGTGATACGTCCCATACCGTATCCCAAATAAATAAACAAGTTATCATAGAATACAACTAAACAAATAGTACTGTTTCGACAACTCAGATTCAATTTATTACAAACCAAATGTTTAAAAGTACTGCCCAGAGTCATTAAGACTCGTCCGGACAAGATCTACAGACAACTAATGCCATAGATGCTTGATCGAACAACTCCAATGGCTCCATGGCTATAGTTTATTCGCTTCTAGAGACCCCTAGGTAGGCTACGACCTACAACTGCTAGATGGGCTCTAAAGCTTTATTATTGCCTCGCTTTCCTAGCAAGCTAACACCTTAAACACCTGTCACATACGTTAAAATAAAGTCAATACATAAAATGTAAAGGTGAGCACACAAGTTTAGTATTAGCATATAGAGTTCGAATAGTTTACGCATAACCAGGCACGTACGCAGAGGAAAACGATGCATGTTAATTATCGACATGGGACCATCGATACCAACGACTGCGGGTTGACCGTCCGAGACGGTTCGCAATACATGATTACCACCGTAATCCATGCAAGTATTTGTCCTTAACAACCCCCGTGTGAACGGGTGCTGAGTCCAAACTATAGTACTATGTTGCTAAGGCAGGTAGATAGCATTCCACGTGTAAACATAATAAACAACATTCATTTAGTCAAATAGCACATGCAAATGGTCAGCGTTCAAATAGTTTGTGTTTGATTGTGATTTGATAGGTAACGTATGTAACACCCAAAAGTGCTAAAAGCAAAAAGGGATCGAGTACACTCACAGTGATTGATTGTGGATTGAAGGGAGCGCTGAGAGTAAGATTAGCCTGAATAGTTCGATAGCATAACGATAAGTAACGCGGAAAAGTAAACAAGTATGGATGGATCGAATGGGCTGGTCGATCGAACGGCAAGTTTGATCGGACGGCCTGTTCGATCGGCTGGTATATCCGATTGGACAGTCCTGTTCGATCGGCCGGTTGGCTCGATTGGCTGGACCATTCGAGTGGATTGTTTCTTCCTCTGGTGTGTTTGTGTTTGAGGATTTGAACTTTTGAAGTTTTCGTTGCAGCATTTGAGAACATTGAAGTGTTCCTACCTTTCAAGTCGGTCGATCGAGCGGTTCGCTCGATCGGCTAGCTCAATCGATCGGCTAGCTCACTCGATCGGCTAGCTCACTCGATCGGCTAGGAATTTCAGGAGTGGTCCTCCACTGAATGTCACTCGATCGAACAGTCTGTTCGATCTAGGGATGGGATTTTTTACCGAAATACCGGTACCGTACCGGTATCATACCGGTACCGTACCGTACCGATCATAAACGGTACCGGTATCGGTAATAGATTTTTCGAAATTCGGTATCGGTAAAAAACGGTACCGGTACCGGTATTTTTCGGTAAATACCGGTACTAATACCGAATTTAATTATGACTTTATTTATTTTGCTATTATATTAGATCCCACTATGAAGTTATATTTTCTTTAACACTGTTTTTACAAAAACCAATATCAAATTTCTTTTGTTAGGTTATTTTTAATCAATTATGATGATTTTTTAGACATGTTGGAATTTGGATGTTAAAAGTCGAACCCATGGATGTTTACCTTTTAATTTTTTTTACTATTTAATATGTTTACCTTTTGTTTATATTCCTCTATATATTACTCTAGTTCAGTTAATAATGGATGGATGGTTGCACATGAAAATCTTTTAGGTAAAACAATGGATGACACCAAAGCGGTACCAATGTGGTAAAGTACCGAAATACCGGTACCGATACCGGTACCTTACCGGTACCGAATCTATAAATACGGTACGGTAATTGGTATCCACATTTCCTCAATTTCGGTAACGGTATTTACGGTATCGGTACCGGTACGGTACCGGTATCGTACCGATCTCATCCCTAGTTCGATCGGCTGACATTCTCTACTACGAACGAGTCGTGAAAACGATTAAGTGTTGAAGCATAGTATCTCATGATCCGAACAGTAATGTTTACCAATCGAATGACCCATTCGATTGAACATTACTTCGTCAATACTATACTTCAAAAGTTTGGAAGTGTGGGACCATGTTCTAGCCGATCGGCTGGCCTGGTCGATCGGCTGGTGTGTCCGATCGGCTGGGCTGTTCGAACAGCCTAGCCGTTCGGCCAGCATTTCTGACCTGGTCGGCCTTTCGTCTAACACTTGGCTGTTTGTTTATTTGTCATTCTTTCAAGGTATCTTGACAACGTGTTGAACTATGATAACCTTCGTTCCTACTTGTTCCCTTGGCTCGAACAAGAATCACCCAAGTCCGGCCGGTGAACGGTTCGGAATGTCGGTTTAGAGTTTTACCCGAAATCGGTGAACCTTGTTCATAGAATCCGAGTTTTGAACCTTTTAACTATTCGAATGGGTTGCAAGCTTCGTTTCTATCGGTTTGAAAGCATTGAGTGTAAAAGAGTTGAAAGAAAGTTGGAAATCCTTCTTTCAATCCTTCACATCATGAAAATGTTTAGATCTATGATGGATCTTAACTTGTTTATGTGGAAATCGGTTAGATCTAAGCTATTCATGGTTGAATGGTGCCAAAGTTGGAAGTTCTTCAAGAACACCATGATGACATCACCCAAGAACACTTAGATCTTGGTGATTTCACGGTTAGAATTCAAGTTTTGAAAGATAGAAAGGTGTAGAATCAAGTAATGATCAAAAACTACAAGAATTAGAGTGAAAACTTACCGGGATTGAGAGAAATCTGAGAAAAGGTGAAGAAGATAGCTGGTTCGGTCAGAGCTTTCCAAAAATGGAAAGTATGACAATGACAGCCCTATTTATAGGCTTCCAAAAGAGGAAAGTGGCAGCCGATCGGCTGGGAGCTCCGATCGAGTGGGCTGCTCGATCGGCTGGCAAGATGCTAGCCGATCGGCTGGCCTGTTCGATCAGGATGCTTCCTGCTCGATCCGCCACGCACTTCGAGTATTTTGCGACAATTTTCGACGTTTCAATTTCGATGGACGATGATATGGATACGATAGAGTTCCTAGTCAAATTACTTTTAATCCCAACCACTATATCTAACATACAATCTTCTATAAGTCACGTTTCAATGTCGGTTTCGATTGAGTTCGATTGCTTTTCGAGTTTCGATTCGATTTTCGATTGATTCGCTTGAATACCACACCAAACATAAAGTAAGCACGCACAAGTAACACACAAGGTACACACACACGTATAATAATACCACAATTCGCGTAATTCGAGTCTCGAGTTCGATTGATTGTTAGATCGGTTTGATTACTTATTAGGTTAACTTTATCGCATTGTTACTTCCTATCATTCACAGTCGTAGATCGGTTCGCGTTAAAACACATTCGATTACTGCGGTTCTTACTGATTACAACACTTACTCCACATAATACAACTAAAACACAAAATCGACTAACTACAGTCAAAGAAAGTCAAAGTTGACTTGGACTTTGACTTTGACTTTGACATTCGAAAACACGGGGTGTTACACTTCTGCCAAACAAACATTTAATATATACCATTCTCATAACGCGGGGAACTAATGCATATACATGGAAAGAAATATGTATATTAAATTAAAAGGTTGTTATCACCATTCCTAATTTCAAATGTATTTTTTACTTTTGAATTTAAAATTTTGTCATCGATATTTTACTATTGACGATTAAAGACATAATTAGATAATATGGATCCCCAATCCTTCTATTATGCCTGGAAATTAGTTACCTAAAAATTTAAATTACTCAGGAAAATTCACCAAGTATATTATATTATAGGAAAATTTTTAAATATAGTCTAATAAGCTCATAGCTCATAACTGGGTCATGTTACATAACTTGAATGCTATAACTTCATTAAAAAAATTATGTTTATGCATAATGGATTACGTTATGTGCCTTATTGAAAGTTCTGAATATTTATTCAAATCATATTAACTAAATTAATGAAATTAGTTTTAAAGGAAATAAAAATATTTGGGTTGTGAAGCCATTTTTCTGTCCTGGAAGTAGGCCGCACAAATTGATCATAATTCGTAATAACGTTAGGCATGGGATATTAGGGTTGGGATTATCTTGTGCTCAAAACTATGCCATCAAAAAGAGAAACCCTCAAACCCAACCATATCCCAACTTTTGGTAGTATATTTATATTCAAGTATACAAAAGAAAAAAATTGATTTGAAGCCATTACCTCACGTTTGTTGACCGGAAGATACGGATGGTTATTGTGACTCACGCTCGACAACCACGGTTGTGTATCAAAGATGACAGCTGTTGTAGGATAGTTTGATGGAACACACTTCGAGGAAAAGTTGCTTGATACGCCGTTGTTCACATAAAAACCATGAAGGGATTAGGGTTTTGGTGAGAGAACTTTCGTGCTGATAACGTGTTCTGAAACTAGCCTATTAACAGAGGAATATGGGCAGAATTATAGGGAGAAAAGAACTAATATTTCACTGATAGGTATGACTTACAATGAGATACAATAGGGGTATATATAGGTGTACAAAACTTGGAGAGAAAGCTAATCTATTTTTGGTGTTGATAACCACATTAATAATAAATATATTCATAACAAATTTGATATTGTCTTCTATATCAAAATTATCAAATGCCAAAGTTAACGTGGTTATCATAAAACAAAAAGCCTTGTAAAAGTTGGGCTAGCTGGGACGGTGGGTCTGTTCCCACCCAAACATACATATATGTATGTGTCACTCATCGGTATTGATATTATAGATTATATATATATTTTTAATATGTAAAACATTAATATATACAAAGTTAATAGTTTCCATGGTGCTAATATGGGGGCTAACCCACTTGATAGAGTCATATGTCTCTAACTAGTAGAGTAGTGTGTTACACCCGCTCGTAGGCAGAAGCGTAAGGTGTGAACTTGATTAGTTTTTATTGCATACGGTGTAAGTAAACAATCTATATGAATAAAGTATGCACGATGCTCATCCATTCCAAGATATAAAAAGTATACAAGTCACAAGTTTTCTCTCAAAAGACATCACTAGTAATGTTGTTTTACAAAAGAACAAAACCAAGTTTTAGTAGATTAAGGCTTTGCATTCAATCTTTCGCACAAGGGCGAGAGATATGAACCAAATCCTCTGTAACACCCTAACCGAAGACGACGGAAACGTCAGGGCATCATGTAAATACATTGCTCAATAGCTCATGATTGACTAAAAATTTAAATATTTCATTAATCAATTTAAAGAGCATCCATACAAGAAAAACAAATTGTTCAAACAAAATAACTAGATAAAATTAAAATTATTCTAAGTCCCAAAGCATCCTAGATGTGATATCCTGGTAATCATCATGCATTGTTTCCTGAAACATGTGGAAAATAAAGGGTCAACATTGAAAAGCTGGCGAGCATACATAAGTTTGCGAATATAAGTAAGTAAGTAGCATGTCAAATTTTATCTAGAACTATCTTGTCAAAACAAGACTTAGGATCAAATCTATACTAGAACTATCTTACAGTATTTCAAGAGAGGATACACGTATGATAGTGTATGAAGAACTAAGCTTGTGTATGTGATTATATTTACGTATGAATGTGTCCAACGTACGCAAAAATACTCAGGTTATGCCCATATATAGATTCAAGTATGACGACCATGTAATGAGCAATGTATGAAGTTAAGTATGACTAACGACAACCATGTGTAGGATTAGCACGTAATTTGGAGCATATAAATCGAAGTATAAATGACTACATTTGTAAGATTCGCATGAAATGTTGATTGCATAAGTTTATATGTGAATAATGATATGTGTACGACTTGCATGAAATATGGATCGTATAAGTTGAAATATGAATAATGATATGCACGTGTATGTCTAACACGAAACATGGACTTATAGAAAGTCATGATCACAAGGAGTTTGAAAAGCGCGAGATTAACCCGTGAGTGAAATGGTTGTTTTGTACAAGTAATCGAGTTTGTCGAACTATATAAATTGGTTCGTTGAATGGAGAATTAGGCTTGTGGACATTGGGAAAATATCGGGAGAAAGTAGCGTTTTATGACGAAAGATGTAGTTCATAAAGGAAATCTCACCTTTGTTAAAAATTTTGGATTCGCATACGTCGTAGGTTGTCCGGTCTTGTGAATTTTTCCTGCCCACATGTTCAGATTTAGAATTGCATATTAGCGATTTTGAGAAAAGTTTTAGGCGGTGATCTTGTTTTATTGAAAGTATTTTACACCAAAAAGAAGAAAAGTCGTGCTTGGATATTTTGTGGAAAACTTGGTTTTGAAAAGAATTTTTAGTAAAAACGAACTTATAGATAGTCAAGCTTCTTTGGTATTGGCATGTATGTGTAGGGTTACTACGTCTAGAGTATGCATGAGGAGTTAGGTTGACCGGTGTGATGGTTGTGGTAGGTTGGTTGAGTTGTAGTTTGATGATAGGGTGTCGGGTTCCGACTAAATTTCTATAGGTGCGACACTTGGTGCACAATGGCACAGTGTACAAGTGAGTTACCGATCTTGGGTTTTGAGAGGTTCCCTAGGTATGGTTCTTATCGGGTTCTTGCTTTATGAGTATAGGCGAGGTTTGTAAGAGGTCTAGGGTATGTAGAATTACTGGTAGGAGAGCTAGTTCTAAGTTGGATCTATTTTTGTAAATCGAAGCCTTGAGTTTTCTTGCATCTGTTCTGGAATCGTATGTGTAGGATTAGCACGTAATTTGGAGCATATAAATCGAAGTATAAATGACTACATTTGTAAGGCTCGCATGAAATGTTGATTGCATAAGTTTATATGTGAATAATGATATGTGTACGACTTGCATGAAATATGGATCGTATAAGTTGAAATATGAATAATGATATGCACGTGTATGTCTAACACGAAACATGGACTTATAGAAAGTCTTGATCACAAGGAGTTTGAAAAGCGCGAGATTAACCCGTGAGTGAAATGGTTGTTTTGTACAAGTAATCGAGTTTGTCGAACTATATAAATTGGTTCGTTGAATGGAGAATTAGGCTTGTGGACATTGGGAAAATATCGGGAGAAAGTAGCGTTTTATGACGAAAGATGTAGTTCATAAAGGAAATCTCACCTTTGTTAAAAATTTTGGATTCGCATACGTCGTAGGTTGTCCGGTCTTGTGAATTTTTCCTGCCCACATGTTCAGATTTAGAATTGCATATTAGCGATTTTGAGAAAAGTTTTAGGCGGTGATCTTGTTTTATTGAAAGTATTTTACACCAAAAAGAAGAAAAGTCGTGCTTGGATATTTTGTGGAAAACTTGGTTTTGAAAAGAATTTTTAGTAAAAACGAACTTATAGATAGTCAAGCTTCTTTGGTATTGGCATGTATGTGTAGGGTTACTACGTCTAGAGTATGCATGAGGAGTTAGGTTGACCGGTGTGATGGTTGTGGTAGGTTGGTTGAGTTGTAGTTTGATGATAGGGTGTCGGGTTCCGACTAAATTTCTATAGGTGCGACACTTGGTGCACAATGGCACAGTGTACAAGTGAGTTACCGATCTTGGGTTTTGAGAGGTTCCCTAGGTATGGTTCTTATCGGGTTCTTGGTTTATGAGTATAGGCGAGGTTTGTAAGAGGTCTAGGGTATGTAGAATTACTGGTAGGAGAGCTAGTTCTAAGTTGGATCTATTTTTGTAAATCGAAGCCTTGAGTTTTCTTGCATCTGTTCTGGAATCGTATGTGTAGGATTAGCACGTAATTTGGAGCATATAAATCGAAGTATAAATGACTACATTTGTAAGGCTCGCATGAAATGTTGATTGCATAAGTTTATATGTGAATAATGATATGTGTACGACTTGCATGAAATATGGATCGTATAAGTTGAAATATGAATAATGATATGCACGTGTATGTCTAACACGAAACATGGACTTATAGAAAGTTATGATCACAAGGAGTTTGAAAAGCGCGAGATTAACCCGTGAGTGAAATGGTTGTTTTGTACGAGTAATCGAGTTTGTCGAACTATATAAATTGGTTCGTTGAATGGAGAATCAAGCTTGTGGATATTGGGAAAATATTGGGAGAAAGTAGCGTTTTATGACGAAAGATGTGGTTCATAAAGGAAATCTCACCTTTGTTAAAAATTTTGGATTCGCATACGTCATAGGTTGTCCGGTCTTATGAATTTTTCCTGCCCACATGTTCAGATTTAGAATTGCATATTAGCGATTTTGAGAAAAGTTTTAGGTAGTGATCTTGTTTTATTGAAAGTATTTTACACCAAAAATAAGAAAAGTCGTGCTTGGATATTTTGTGGAAAACTTGGTTTTGAAAAGAATTTTTAGTAAAAACGAACTTATAGATAGTCAAGCTTCTTTGGTATTGGCGTGTATGTGTAGGGTTACTACGTCTAGAGTATGCATGAGGAGTTAGGTTGACCAGTGTGATGGTTGTGGTAGGTTGGTTGAGTTGTAGTTTGATGATAGGGTGTCGGGTTCCGACTAAATTTCTATAGGTGTGACACTTGGTGCACAACGGCACAATGTACAAGTGAGTTACCGATCTTGGGTTTTGAGAGGTTCCCTAGGTATGGTTCTTATCGGGTTCTTTGGTTTATGAGTATAGGCGAGGTTTGTAAGAGGTCTCGGGTATGTAGAATTACTGGTAGGAGAGCTAGTTCTAAGTTGGATCTATTGTTGTAAATCGAAGCCTCGAGGGTGTGAGGTCGACTATTTGCGTTCATTGGCCGGTGTTAGTGCAATATGTCTATTGACTTCGTCTTGTATCGAGTCATGTAATGAGATAGGATAGGATAACCAGTGCTCAAGTTGCTAGAAACTGATTTTCATGTGTTTGTTGGTAATTCCGCTTGAAACAGCCAAAGACATGTTCAAGCGAAATTAACCAAGTTAATTCCGCTTGAAAGTGTCTTGGTTCATTTCAAGCGGAATCACAACAACTATATAGGAGCATATCCGTTTAATTTGAAGCGGAATTAGGTCTTGTATTCGGTAACGAAGTGCTGCCGGATTGTCTCCAGGTGCTGTAATTCTATCAGATTAATACAAGAGACATTATAATTACATCGAGCGTCCGTTTCATTGATTCCGCCTTTGATTCGGATAAACAACTCTTCTGATCGACTCAATCAGGTCGTACAACGATCCTACAAGTGGTATCAGAGCTTAGGAGGAAGAGTTTAGCTTGATTTCAGTGTTTTTCTGACTTCTACACCTTCTTTTTTAAATTGGACAAGATTTCACGGTCAAATTGGAATGAATTTTTTACAGTACATGCGAAACAATGTTTTAACAAAACCTTGAGAGTTTCAGACTTAAAATCAGACTAAAAGTGACAAAAATGGGCCAAAAAGCTGATTCCGCTTGAATGATACCTTCTGATTCCGCTTGAAATTAGCAAGTTTGATGTGTGTAAAATGCAACATATAAATTACATCAATTAAAGCATAAAACTAACCCTTTTTAAGTACTAATGTTGGGAAAATAGTGTTTTTGTCTTTCTTTTGTATGTTCAGGATGAAATGAGCTCAAATTCACAAAAGAAGCAAAAAGACAGCAAATTCTAACACAAATACAAGAAAAGGAATAAAAGTAGACTGCCCGAACCCTCAACGGCATCTCCCCAACCAAAGAAGAGAAAACAGAAGCCTGAACACGCCCCGTGCTCAGCCAGCACGGGGCCGTGCCCAAGAAGCAGCAGAAAAGACAAACTTGTAGAAGCTTCTATTGCCCACCACGGTGCCGTGTCCAGTGAGCACGGGGGCGTGGTGAAAGTACAGCAGGCGCATTAATTGTAATTGCGAATTACAATTAATGAGGAGAGAGAGTGTCAGACGGGCACGGGGCCGTGCCCAGCCTTCTGTTCAGCCTATAAATAGGAGTGCTTGGTTTCATTCCATCTCATCCCTTGGCACACCACCTCTCTCACACTTCATCCACCACCCACCACCACCACCATAACACCATCATCCACCACCATCATCCACCACCATCATCCATTGTCCATCGTAGAGTGTGTGAGTCGTCTCAGGATCCAAGATTGATCGTAAGAGTTCTTGACAATCAAGGCCATGTTTGCCTAAGTCTCTTACATCACTTGGTGAAGACAAGTGTTTAGTATAATACTTTTTATTTGTAATCTTTTGCACTTTTTATTTGGTTTTGTATTAATGACTTTAATAACTAGTTGCTTATGTTGAAGGTGATCTTTCCTTATCGTTTGTCCGTGGTGTCTTGGCATTATTTTACTGTCTATATAAAATAAAAGATTTTCACCATTCATATCTCCACGGTCTATATGGAGGTATGTTGGCTACCTGGTCGGGGGTTAAGGGAACGGTTTGGTAAGGGTCTTGCCCTTGTTCAGCGTTTAGAGGTCCTGCTTGGGACCTGGGTCAAATTTAGTAGGATCTCCTTCAATGCCCATAGGTATTGGATGGGGGGATCCAAACTCTTTGACCCCCTCATAAGTTAACTACTATTAATACTATAACCCGGCTATTTAGGACTATATCCCTGCTGACTCAGACTACTTAGCCGAGGGTAACGTCACCGCCAAAAGCGGGGCCTACCATAATTTGCATTAATAACTTAATTCATTATCTTCCAATAATCCAACCCTTTAGGATTGTATCCTTGCTGACTCAAACTACTGGGTTGAGGGTAACGTCGCCTTCAAAAGAGGGGCCTACTACAATAACTAAGATAATCTCTTAAACAAGTGCAAAAGTGCGGAAATAATCAAAGGTTATACTAATACACGAGTCGGATCCAAGTGATTCATCTTGTCTATCTGTTTTTATTTTTATTTTATTTTTCAGCATTTAGTTAGTTTTTATTTTCTTAGCTTAAAAACATTTTTCTCACTTTTTGATTTGATTAGACGTTGAGGATAAACCGGTATTAAAAGCTCTTGTGTCCTTGGACGACCTCGGTATCTTACCAACACTATACTACGTCCACGATGGGTGCACTTGCCCATATGTGTGTTTAGTGTTAGTAAATATCATGTTTTATAAATTTAAAACTTGGCTAAAGGTGTAAAAAAGGGCTTAATTATATATCTAAATTATATATACACCAACACACATCAAGTTTTTGGCGTCGTTGCTGGGGACACAAGGATTTTAAGAAAGTTAGGAATCAACGGCCTAATCATATTTTTTATTTTTCTTTTTAATTTTTAGGATTTTCTTAGTTTTTCAGCTTCTGCAGAGCTCAGCACGGGCCGTGCCCGCTGAACACGCCCCCGTGCTCAATCATTGGAACTGGCAATCCTGTTTTAAGTCAGACAGTAACCTGAACACGGGGCCGTGTCCACTCAACACGCCCCCGTGCCCAAGATTCTCTTACTGAAAACAGAACCGTTAGATCCCGGCGGTTGGTAATTTCTGACACAAACATGAGTGATAGTAATTCTTTTTACTTTCGGCACTCTTATGGTATGTGGTGTCAATTATGTGGAGGCGAACATGAAGAATTAAAATGTTATTTTCTAAATTATAGGCCCCACTATATAGACCCACCGATTCCTTATAACCTTAAGAGGGGCGAAAGTAAAAATAAGCACTATCTCTCCCTCGAATGCGCCCAGCCAGATATTCTAGGGGAAATGCTCCTTGACGAGTTATTTCAACTAGAAGAACTAATTCTAAATTGGTCAAAGGAACTTAGGAAGGATTTTATTGATCCGCCCCAAGACGATGACCATGAGGAAATGTTGGAACCGCATTCCGACAACCTCGTTGCTCCCGAAAATACCTTCATATCTAGAAAAGACTTGAACGATAGTCGTCCCTGTGCCGATTGTGCCGTGAAGGACTCTCCATCGACTTCGTTCGGTGCATACATAGACCTGAGCGATTCGGCATACACCTTCTTTAACGAGAGCCCGGGAAAGGGTTGGACTTGTCCACCTAGAATGAAAATAGGAATTACCCTCACCGACAACCTCTTGCGTTCTCGCCTTAGTATAGGACAATTAAGGTATCTTAGGCACTTTGGGGTTGTTCCAACAAATCAAGAACCACCCGATTTAAAAAAAATCCTTAGGAGCAACAAAACTCCATAAGACAGCCTCCCGACACGGGGCCGTGTCCGGTCAACACGCCCCCGTGCTCACCCAGAAGATTCTCTGCTGATTTTGTCAGAATACGGACAAAATGTGTCAGGATTTTCTCTGCACACGGGGCCGTGCCCAGCGGACACGGGGCCGTGTCCAGCGTGCTGTCGTTTTCTTTAAATGCAGCCTGATTCCTGCTCATTTTTGACCACTTCACTAGACAGAGATTCCTGGGATCTTCACATATACCATCATTGGTAAGTGCTAAAAGAAGGTTCCCAAGGACCATCTTGTCCCTTCCACTTTTGTTCATTTCCTCTTCTTTCAAAAATTTTCAACATCTCCTCCATGGAAGCTTGGAAACTCCATGATTCCAACCTTCTATGTGGAGTTTGTAAGATTATTTGCTACGGATTCTTGTTTGAAGTTAATTGTATAACTTTGTTTTAAATTATCTAAGCTTAAACCACAGTTAAAAATTATGAAAATAATTTAATACCCCAAGAATCCTTAGCCAAAAATCCTGCAGACAACTGAACACGGGGCCATGCTCAGCGAGCACGGGGCCATGTTCGAGGTACTGTTTTGCAAAAGTTTAGTTATCTTCGGTTTCTTTCACAGAAAATGGCCAGCAGAACTAGCGGATCATCTTCAAGAAATAACCGAAATGGGAGAAGGTCGTCCACAGCAGAAGACTCCCTAGTGAACTACGTTTACGCCTTAAGGGAGGCTATAGACGAAATGACGGGAGTAGAAGAAGCGTTAGTGGACCGTATTAATCATCTGACGGTGGGGTTGGAAGGCTGTCTTCGAGAAGTGAACCTCCTGCACCAGAGGTTAAACCTTCTCACCTCCCCGCCTTTGGTTCCCGTAATAACCCAAAGAGCGTGGAATGTAGTGCCCGAGGTCATCATTCCGGCCGAATGGTATGCCATGCACCAAGGGCCTCAGCAAAGGGTGGTGCAAGGAGTCCCGGTGAATGTTCCTCCTCAAGCCGCTGAGGAGAATGAAGCCGCTTTCTTCCTTCCAAGGGAGATAGAAGAGTGGCTTTGAACAATAACCGAGGAACCATTGGCTAAAGGTCTTACTACATCGGGAAACTATTCCCGAAATTTTCTTAAATAAGTAGAACCCTTTATGATAACCTCATGTATCCCCCTAGTTATTTAATTAAGTTTTTAGTTATTTTAAAACTATATGTAATTCTCTACGTTTACAATGAAGTGATGGTTTCTAAGGATTGATGGTTTATAAGAAATAAAACACACTCGTGGTGGTAATGGATGAAAAAGGGAACGAGAAAAATGGCCCCATGCACAAAGAACGAAGCAACCCGACACAAATCTCCATCACAGAAGGCTCAACACAGGCCGTGCTCAACCAACACGGCCCCGTGCTGAGCCACCTGCAGAAAAACGCCCAGTTCAGGTAACTGGACACGTGCCGTGTTCACCAGACACGCCCCCGTGTCCAGGCTTCTGTCTCATTTCTTTAATTTTTGTTACTGGCACCTGAACACGGGGCCGTGTCCGGCCCCCACGGGGCCGTGTCCAGACTGCCAGTAACATAAATCTTTGCTTTTTAACACCACATTACACATCCAATCAACCTAAAAATTTATTTTTGGGACACATTGAGGACAATGTGTAATTTAAGTGTGGGGGGGAAGCTAACACTTTGAAATTTTGCAAGTCCTAATTACAAGCCTTACACAAAACTCTATTGGAACCGCTAAACACCCCAAATTTTTTTCAAAAACTTTTCATTTTTTTTACTTGTCTTGGTTTAATTTGGGAATAACAAGTTCTAAAAAGGTTATATTTTTATGAAATTTACAACCGAGAGCGTCGTGATAACAAGAACCAACATAAGAAAATTATGAAACGGCATAACAAGTCTAGTTAAAATTCGATTATATATACTTGATCACATAAAAACCCATTCCCACAAAAAGTGAGTTTTGAGCCTTTATTGAGCATACAAATACATATCTTTAAACTAAATGCTCATTTTTCGTTTCTTGTGTGAATAGCCGCTTGGTTCTTACAACTCTAGAACTTGCCATGACGATACATTCCCGGTCCTTACCAACTTAAACTCAAGTAAGTAAATGATGGAGGCATTAGGACTAACCATTTTTCTTTCTACACCATTATTTTTCATTTTTTTACCACCTACCCAAAATCCCCCTAGTTAACCCCTTTGAGCCTAAACCTTTCATTTCATTACCCTAAAACTTTTTTTTTACCCACCAAAAAACCCTTTTTATTTTTCACCCTTTATTTTAGTAACAAGCTCGGTTTCTCGCAAGCTCGTTCTTTTATGTGACAAAAAAATGATGATGAAGTTAAAAACAAACAAAGCTACACAAACAAAAGCTTGTTTGGAGAAATAATTCAAAATAAAAAGTCACTAAAAACAAAGTGTGTTATGAAAACCGACGCTTTTTACGCTTTTCGCCCTTTTACTAACCACTAACCCAACCACCCACCTTTAGCCCAAGCCTAACCCTTCACCCAAAAAGTCCTCTTGATAGTTACAAAGGTATAAAGTTAAAAAGGAGGAGGATTGATTGCTTGGCAAGCCTATGGAAGGCGTAAGTTCCATGCCGCTCTCGAGTGATTCACTAAATACACCTTCGGCCGAGTGTTGAGTGATTTATCCCGTGAGGTATGTGAACTTGTATATAGATGAAATTTTAAAAAGGCATGCTATGCCCTAATAAGTAATTTATCTTATGAAACGTTCTAAATAAATCATAACGAATAGGATTGTAAATAAATAAAAACAACGCCCAAAAAGATCTTGGATTCCCGACACTCTATGACAAGCCAAAAACCTTCTCTTCTACCCATTCCATTTGGGAGTGAAAGCCACATTTAAAAGAGTTTTGCTTGAGGACAAGCAAAAGTTCAAGTGTGGGGGTATTTGATGTGTGTAAAATGCAACATATAAATTACATCAATTAAGGCATAAAACTAACCCTTTTTAGTACTAATGTTGGAAAAATAGTGTTTTTGTCTTTCTTTTGTATTTTCAGGATGAAATGAGCTCAAATTCACAAAAGAAGCAAAAAGACAGCAAATTCTAACACAAATACAAGAAAAGGAATAAAAGTAGACTGTTCGAACCCTCAACGGCATCTCCCCAACCAAAGAAGAGAAAACAGAAGCCTGAACACGCCCCGTGCTCAGCCAGCACGGGGCCGTGCCCAAGAAGCAGCAGAAAAGACAAACTTGTAGAAGCTTCTATTGCCCACCACGGGGCCGTGTCCAGTGAGCACGGGGGCGTGGTGAAAGTACAGCAGGCGCATTAATTGTAATTGCGAATTACAATTAATGAGGAGAGAGAGTGTCAGACGGGCACGGGGCCGTGCCCAGCGGACACGGGGCCGTGCCCAGCCTTCTGTTCAGCCTATAAATAGGAGTGCTTGGTTTCATTCCATCTCATCCCTTGGCACACCACCTCTCTCACACTTCATCCACCACCCACCACCACCATAACACCATCATCCACCACCATCATCCATTGTCCATCGTAGAGTGTGTGAGTCGTCTCGGGATCCAAGATTGATCGTAAGAGTTCTTGACAATCAAGGCCATGTTTGCCTAAGTCTCTTACATCACTTGGTGAAGACAAGTGTTTAGTATAATACTTTTTATTTTTAATCTTTTGCACTTTTTATTTGGTTTTGTATTAATGACTTTAATAACTAGTTGCTTATGTTGAAGGTGATCTTTCCTTATCGTTTGTCCGTGGTGTCTTGGCATTATTTTACTGTCTATATAAAATAAAAGATTTTCACCATTCATATCTCCACGGTCTATATGGAGGTATGTTGGCTACCTGGTCGGGGGTTAAGGGAACGGTTTGGTAAGGGTCTTGCCCTTGTTCAGCGTTTAGAGGTCCTGCTTGGGACCTGGGTCAAATTTAGTAGGATCTCCTTCAATGCCCATAGGTATTGGATGGCGGGGATCCAAACTCTTTGACCCCCTCATAAGTTAACTACTATTAATACTATAACCCGGCTATTTAGGACTGTATCCCTGCTGACTCAGACTACTTAGCCGAGGGTAACGTCACCGCCAAAAGCGGGGCCTACCATAATTTGCATTAATAACTTAATTCATTATCTTCCAATAATCCAACCCTTTAGGATTGTATCCTTGCTGACTCAAACTACTGGGTTGAGGGTAACGTCGCCTTCAAAAGAGGGGCCTACTACAATAACTAAGATAATCTCTTAAACAAGTGCAAAAGTGCGGAAATAATCAAAGGTTATACTAATACACGAGTCGGATCCAAGTGATTCATCTTGTCTATCTGTTTTTATTTTTATTTTATTTTTCAGCATTTAGTTAGTTTTTATTTTCTTAGCTTAAAAACATTTTTCTCACTTTTTGATTTGATTAGACGTTGAGGATAAACCGGTATTAAAAGCTCTTGTGTCCTTGGACGACCTCGGTATCTTACCAACACTATACTACGTCCACGATGGGTGCACTTGCCCATATGTGTGTTTAGTGTTAGTAAATATCGTGTTTTATAAATTTAAAACTTGGCTAAAGGTGTAAAAAAGGGCTTAATTATATATCTAAATTATATATACACCAACACACATCAAAGTTATTTCGCTTGAATCTGCTATATCGCTTGAAAAGTCCACCTGATTTCGCTTCAAATCGTTATTCCGCTTGAAATTAGTGTTGATTTCGCTTGAATTCGAGATTCCGCTTGAAGATTTCGCTTGAAACAAGAGAATCCGCTTGAAAGTGGAATTCCGTTTGAGATTCTGATTTCGCTTCAAGTTGTGATTTCGCTCCAACGTGTCATTTAAGTGATTTCGCTTGAAGTCTTATTTCGCTCCAAAGTGATTTCGCTCCAAAGTGTCATCTCGTGTCAAGATCATTTCACGTCAACCGAGTGTCAGTTTATTTCAAGTTGTTTGATATTGTTTAAACTGATTGTGTTTATTTTTTTGTCTCCAGGTTATAATTCAAGAAATTCACATCATGTCTGGAGAATTCTACAACATGTTTTTCAACGCGTTTACATCAGAGTCTTCCGAAATTTCAACAGTCACGCCAAAAACCATAACGAAAGCGATAAATGAGAATATTAAGCATGACAACTTCTACAGCACACATTCAAAACCACCAACTCTGGAAAGTATTGAAGATTATACTTGGTGGAAAGAGCGGTTTATCAACTGGGCAAAAGCATATGCACACGAAAGCTGGTTCTGTATGGAATTTGGATACGAAAGACCAAAGGATGATAAAGGAGAAGATCTTCCATTCAAGAAGTTATCCAAAGATGATAAATCCGAATTTGCAGCTGAACAGAGAATGATTGCTTTGATCCAGTCGGCAATTAGAAATGACATTTTTGCATTGCTTAACCATGATGGGTCATCCAAATCTGTTTGGGAAGCTTTACGAGTTAAAGCTAAGGGGGGTAAACAGATTAAAAAGAACAAAATTGCTTTATTAAAGAAAGAATTCGATCTGTTTGATAGCATTAAAGGAGAGTCTGTGAGGCAAATGATAGAGAGATTCTGTCATCTAAAAATTGAACTTGAACATTTTGAGATTGTGAAAACAAGAGAGGAAATTATTGATAAAGTCATAGAAGCGTTACCACGAGCTGATCAGTGGCAAATGTTTGTTTTTATTTTGAAAAATGATGCTTTATATGGAACAATTTCTGTTGATACATTATTTGAAAAGATTGAAACTCATGAGCTTAAATTGCAGAAACAGAACAAGATGAGTAGTTCTTCACATCAACAGAATGTTGGCTTGTATTACAAAGGTAATTTACCTTCGGTGAAAGCTGATAGTTCACCAAAGACAACATTTAGTGGTGAAAGAACAAAAGAACCTCAGACAAGCTCATCAAGCTACAATCCGGGTTATCATTCATCCGCTTCAAAAGCTAGTTCTGAAGAAACAGAGGAAATACTGTGTAACGTTGCTCTTAAGTTGAAAAATTCCTCGGCAATGAGTATCAATGCAGCTAAGCAGCAAATGAGTTTTCTTGCATCCGTTCTGGAATTGTATGAAGGTCTAGTTGAAGGCAAAATTGGAAATTCAGAGTTAACCAAAGAAGACTACGACCAGATTGATCCAGAAGATATGGAACTCATTGACATCTGCTGGTGTTTGGCAAGTTGCATTCGCAGAGCTCAAAGATACATGGAGATTACTGGGAAACAATCGTTAGGCGGTGCATCAACAAAACTTGGATTTGACAAATCCAAAGTGACCTGCTTCAAATGTAAGCAGAAAGGTCATTTCAAGAGAGAATGCACTAATTCTGCAGTTGGTGGAAATGAACATCCGTTCAATGATGATTACTACCGAAAGGCGATCTACCACCGAAGCAGAGAAGAGCCGAAAATGATTGAAGATAAACCCAGAGAGAAATCTAGAGCTTGTGCAGTAATACATCATGATGAAGGTTTTGATTGGAGCCAGATTTGTCCAGACGAAGATCGTTTGGAGAATATTCGAAAAACAGCTCATGGCAGAGCTATAACAGAGAGCAAACATTATGTTTTTGTTGCTGAAATTAAAGAAGAAAAAGGCACAACTGAAATTAAAGAGAAAACCAGAGAAGAGATTTTGAATGAGAAAACTTATCGAGAAAGAAACATTGCTCTGAACAGAATGAATGAAATGCAAGAAGAGTATGAGAGTGCTGTCAGTAATAAGAGATGGGATAAGAAGAGAGAGTGCTATTTCAACAGAGAAGGTGAACCAGTTGTTCCGAAGAAAGACATAATCTTTGAAGATGTTCTTCTCATAATTCCTTCATCGGCTGAATATTATAGAAATGTTCTAAAAGATGACACGTATGCAAAAAGGCATGAAAAGGAAATCAAATATGCTATGACACCGTGTTTGAGAAAGAGAGATGAAGAGAGAATGAAGAAGAGTGTTGAAGAAATGTTGATCAACTTGAAGAAAGCTGCTGAAGAAGTAAAAGCTGAATCTGTTCAAGTTGAGGTTGAGAAGAAAGTTGAGAAAGCTGTTACTGAAGTACAGCAGATTGTAGAAGATGAGAAGAAAATTGAAAGTTTGGCTGAAGCAAAGAATGAGAATTTGGAAGCTGGTGATGCTGGTGATGAAGTTAGTGTTGAATAAAAGCAGAATGATGCTGATCAAAAGCAGACAGAGGCAGCTGAAAACACCGAAGTGCCAATCACTGAGGTAAATTCTGATTCTGAAATCTTAAAACTGAATGAACAGTGCAAGAAATGCATGGAAACATACAGAGCTTGTACTGAAAAAGATGAGAAGTTCAGAACAAGAGATCTTGAATTCACAAAAGTCAAAAACATTTTCAAAGAAAAATGCAAAGAAATGCTAGAAAATGGAAAAGTTTTAAAAGAAAATGATGAAAAACTTTCAAAAAAATATAAAAAAATTAGAAAAAGAAAATGAGATTTTGAAAGAAAATGTTTTGAAAAAGACAGAAGAATGTGATAAAAAAGAAAATGTTTATCAAGAAATGAAGAAAGAATATGACTCAATAAAATTGGCATATCACATTACAAAAGAGTCATATGAAAAAGTGAAAGATGAAATGAAATTTGCTCAATCAAGAATGAATTATCTTTCTAAAACAACTAATGAGCTTAAACGAATGTATGAAATAAAACAAGGTGTTGTTAATTCCTATATTGAGGATGTTGCTAAGCTAAAGCGACAGATTGCTGATTTAGAACAGGACAACAACAAGTTAAAAAGTTATCACGTGTCGTCATATGTGGTTGAAGGAATTTTCAATATAAAATCGGGAGATGGTGAGTCTGAGCAAACAAGAAAGGCATTGGCTCAGAGTTTCATCAAGTTCCACCATCGGAAAAGTTTGCATTTTATGATGATGAAAAGGTCGAAAAAGCTTTCAACATGGTAGATCAATTGCCAGATAACATTGACATAACCTATTCCAAATCTGATGATACTAGTGATTCAGAGGTGGTAGGTAAAGTTGTTGAAAGTGTGTTGAAAGAAGAGTCGGTTGAATCAGGTAAATCTGAATCACATGATGAAAATGAAGGTAATTTTCATGATGGATATCTGAAAACACAAAATCCAAGAAAATTTGAATGATGATTCAAAAGGATTGGTTTATACCATGATTGGATCAGACAAATTATTCTTAGATGTTGTATTCCCAATTCAGAATGTGATTTCAGAAAAGATTGACAAAGTTTTCAAAATGGTTGAAATTGAAAAATCTGAAATTTCAAAGTTTGCTGGAAAAGGTCACAAAACTTTTTATAACAAACCTGGTTTTAAAAAGAAAAACATGAAGGCTGGGTTGGGTTATAAGAAGAAACAAAGTTGGAAAAGAAATGAAATGCCAAATTATCAGGCAAAGATGAATTTTGTTTATGGAACAACTTCAGAAGAAGAGAAAGAACTAAAATTTAGACGACAGTCTAATGACGAGTTCTTAGCTCAAAAGAAAAAGCAACAACCACAGGTCAAAGATGTGTCCAAAAGAACATGTTTTAAATGTGATCAAATTGGACATCTTGCACGAAAGTGTCCAAATCTGAAACATGTTGATGTTGACAAAAAGAAATCTGAAAATGTTGAGAAACAAAAATCTGAGAATGTGAAGCAAAGGTCCACCAGATTTGATTCGAAACAAACTTGGAGGTACAATACAAACAAGTTTGCTTCAAATCAAAGTTGGAAATCAAACCAGAATAGGTTCGATTCAAGACAGACCTGGAATTCTCACACACCCAGATTCAGAACAACACAAAGTTGGAAAACATCAGTTGATATGACAAAACCCCAACAGTTTTGGAAACCAAATGTTGTTCAAAATCAAAATGTTCAAAAAGATTCACATTTTTACAAACGTGGTACTCCAAAAGGTCAAACATGGTCAGCTAAGAAACAAGTAACCTTGGTAAAAGATGAAAAAGTTGAAGTCAAAGTTGAAAAAGTCTTTAATGAAAAAGATTTCCCGAAGCTAAATGATGCATATTGTGTTGAAATGCCTAAGGTCCAACAGACCTGGGCTAAATTGTTCAAGTAATTGAATGCTTTGAATGTGCAGGTGCTCAACAAAACCAAAGATTGTGAGAATGGAAATTAGAGCAGCCAGACACAACGAGAGGAGGAGGCTGCTGGACCCTCTGTTGGTTGAAACAGGGAGTTTGTTTGTTTTCTGTATATAAATAAACCATATTTCAAAAAACCCTAAAAATTTGAAAAATTAAAAACCAAAAATATGTGTTTAGTTTGTTAAAAATTTGAAAAAACCAAAAATATGATTGTTTTTAATTTTTCTCAAAAAATAGAAAATTACAAAAATATGTGTTGATTGAATATGCCGAAACCCTCACGGCGGAACAAACATGATTAATTTCACAAGATTGAAAAACGGTTTTCAAACTGTAAAAGATCATTGTGTTGTAAATCATGGGGGTATTTACTGCTTTTCGTGCAATATGGTTCACAGTTAGCAGAAAATGGTTGGCGAGACAAAGCTATCAGTATTGGTTGTCAAATTTTCTTTAAATGATTTTTGCATTTTAGGGGGAGAAAAATGACCAGAAAATCCAAAAACATTAGAAAATTTGAAAAAGCCAAAAACATGTTAAAATTCAAAAATTGAGTTTTTGTGTAAAAAGAGGAAATGATAGTACATCAGTAGACAGTTACAGTATGCTAAAGAAATGTAATGATACACCTAGGCGCGTACGAGCGTTGCAACTCACGATCCAATCCAAACTTCCTTCCCAGATACGAAACGCTCAGTTAGAAGCGTTGAAACCAGAGAACGTTCAAGCTGAAGCTTTACGCGGCTCAAGGCAACGACTAGAACAAAAGGGAGACGGTGCTTACTACGTAACCGGACGCATCTGGGTTCTACTCTATGGTGATTTACGGGAACTTGTAATGGATGAGGCACACAAGTCACGTTACTCCGTACAGCCTGGATCAGATAAGATGTACCACGACTTGAAAACTACATACTGGTGGCCTAGCATGAAAGCTCATATAGCAACTTACGTCAGCAAATGTTTGACTTGTGCTAAAGTCAAGGCGGAACATCAAAAGCCCTCAGGTCTACTGCAGCTACCGGAGATACCCACATGGAAGTGGGAACAGATCGCCATGGATTTCATGACAGGACTACCAAGAACTCAGGCTGGAAACGATACCATTTGGGTGATTGTTGATCGTCTCACGAAGTCAGCACATTTCTTTGCAATCAAGGAGACAGACAAGTTCTCGCATCTAGCAGCGGTTTATCTTAAAGAGGTCGTCTCTAGACATGGGGTACCAACTTCTATCATCTCAGATCGAGATCCACGTTTCACTTCTGAACTTTGGCAAGCAATGCATAAGTCGTTCGGTTCACAGCTCGACATGAGTACCGCTTATCACCCGCAAACGGATGGTCAAAGCGAACGCACCATCCAAACGCTTGAAGACATGCTGCGGGCATGTGTAATCGACTTTGGAAAAGGATGGGAAAAGCACTTACCGTTGATAGAATTCTCCTACAACAACAGTTACCATACAAGTATTAAGGCAGCTCCGTTCGAAGCACTATACGGACGAAAATGCCGCTCACCTCTCTGTTGGCTTGAGGTGGGTGACAGTCAGATCACAGGCCCGGAGCTTGTGCTTGAAACATCGGAAAATATTGTCCGGATACGGGAACGTATGGCCGCAGCTCGCGACCGTCAGAAAAGCTACGCTGACAAGCATAGTAAACCTCTGGAATTTGAAGTTAATGATCGCGTTATGCTAAAAGTCTCACCCTGGAAGGGTGTGGTGCGTTTTGGGAAGCGCGGCAAACTAAACCCTCGTTATGTAGGACCATTCAAAATTCTAGAACGGATTGGAAAGGTGGCCTACAGGTTGGAATTACCTGCTGAGTTGGGTAATGTCCATGATGTATTTCACGTGTCGCAGTTAAAGAAGTGTTTGGTTGACGAAACACTAGTTGTACCATTCCAAGAGCTGAAAATAGACGACAAGTTGCAGTTTGTCGAAGAACCAATTGAGATCATGGATCGGGAAGTTAAAGTTCGTAAGCACAGCCGTATACCGATTGTGAGAGTTCGTTGGAACTCAAGACGTGGTCCGGAGTTCACATAGGAACGCGAGGACCAGATGGAACGTAAGTATCCACACTTATTTCCCAAAGACAAGACCAAGCCTAGCAATTCTAGACCTCATGTAACTAGTGAATTTCGGGACGAAATTCCCATTCAAGTTGGGGATGATGTGACACCCGCGGAAAATGCACAGTCATCTTGATTAGCATCGCATCGTGTTGCGGATGGCCTATCAAATTTCGGGACGAAATTTCTTTCAAGTTGGGGATGATGTGACAACTCGAGTTTTCGACCTTCACGTTCACATTAAATGCACGTTGACTTTGACTGTTTAGTTGCTTGACTTGTTGACTCGTATTAATACACGTGGTGTTATATTGGAACGTATTATGATTGTTGGATATGTTGTGTACTATATGATAAAACGTGTTGTGTGGGTGCATGAATGAGATTTACTGTTGTTATAAAATATAGCATAGCTTATTACAAAACACCTGGACTGTCCCACCATCAAACAACTCGACGGAATAGAGTTATGATTCGCCAAGAACAGCTCGACGAAACAGAGCCTGTTTCGCCAAACTTGACCTCGACGAAACAAGTGTCTCGCCGGCCCATCTGATTCGTCAAGCCCATTAAGGGCCCAGAACACGTATACGCGTATAAGTTATACGGGCATTTACTTCGTCACACTTTCACCAAGAACCGAAACCCTAGAGCTTTCTGTGCGACGGTAGTTTGAACTTACGAAGCCTTCTTTAGCTTTCAATCCATCGTTCTTCCATTACGGTTAGTGTGATTAGTCCTGTGATTGTTCTTGTATGATTATGTTGATGATCTTGTCTTTGCAAATCTGAACAGGAAGATGTATAGGGTTGTAGTAACGATCATGTGTTAGATCATTTTAGTGATGGATGATTTAGATAGTACGATATTGTGAACTGTCATGTGCGAGGGTATAAAATGTATAGCCGATTGACATATGCAAATCATTGAACATTTAGGGTTGTAGTTGAATCGCATGATGATATGATCCCGATTTCATTAATGGTTCGGTAGTAATGTTAGCAGATTAATGAATAGCAACATAAGGTTCATTATGATGAATTATGATTGTATAGTTTTGTATGATGAATTCTGTGTTTACGATCCTCGTATGATTACTTCTGGTCAATGACGGCAATTAGGGTTTTGTGATAGTTCTGTAACTGACATGTTGCGACGTAACTGGTATCATCACGAATCTGAACTTAACGAAATAGAAAGCTTGACGGAATAGAATTCTTGACGAAACAAAGGTGTGTTTCGTCAAAGGGGATCTTGACGAAACAGAAATTGTGTTTCGCCAAGGGCAATCGGCGAAACAGAATGTGATTTGCCAAAGTGTGTTTCGTCAAATATGATTCGCCAAGGATGTGTTTCGCCGACTTGAATACCTTGCACAGTAACCTGATTTAACACTGTTAGAAGTTGACTGGAATAATTAACTGTCGTTAAGTATAAACCAATACTTGTATGATCTTGAATACATGCAATGTGATACTTGGTGTTTATTGATGTGGTGTTCACTATGATTATACCTACGTGCCAACTTCGTGACTATAAACTGATTATGTATACGTGCCTACTTTAGGACTTGACTGATTAAGTGTGAGCGAGTAGTTAATCTTACCGAGCAAACCAAGGTGAGTTCACTGCATTTCTCAAGCATGCGTCCCGGTGGTTTGGGACAACTAGTAAACGTTTGGAAAAGGGAATCTTGGGTAAACAATGAAACTGGGTCTTGGTTATTGTACATGTGATCGATCATTACCAATGCTTGGTTAGGGGCATTGGAGGCTGGACACACTCCAGGTTATTGAGGGACACACTTCCCGGATACATATGGGCACACTCCCTAGGGTATCTCCACAAGTTATAAACCGCATCGAAACATAACGTTGAACTGACTTAACATATGTCCGGTAACAAAACACGATAACTAAACTTTGAACTCACCAGCGTCGTCTGACACACTTGTCTGCATGCTTGCAGGTCGTTAGAATACAAGACATGGACTTGCTATCTGGGAGTGCTGAAGTGGTCATGGATCGAGGCTATCGGATTACTTATATTTGATACATTGGTTTTTGAGTATTATTATGAAACAATTGCTAAACGATTTATCACATGCTTCCGCTATATAACTCTTTGCGAATTGATTTTTATGGTTGACATTTAATATTGGTAATTAATGACATGTTTTATTTAAATATTTATCATTGGTTCAATGTGATTGGTGGCTCAGACTCTGATGTGTAACACGCCTCGCGGAGTCTCCGCAGGGGGGTATTCTGGGGGTGTTACAGTTTGGTATCAGAGCCAGGTTATAGTGAACTAGGTTTTAAAACGTTTTATAAAACCAGACTATAACCGAATACCTTTGAAGAATCGATCATGACACTCGGCTCCAGATCGCAAGGTTCGTCTACTGTTTAGTTTATGCATTACATCCTTAGTAGTCACACACACTCATAGCTTGCATGACACGATACACTCGATATTACGGAGACTTGATAGTGAGACACTACTTTTCGACTTATGTGAATAGTAAACCTGTGATACCATTCGTTGTGTTGCGTGAACGGGGGGAAACTTCGAGCGCAAGCTAAGAGGCACTGAGATAAGCATGCAAATTGCCTTATTATTATGGGTGCACACTTAATAATAACGTGGGGTGCATGCAAGTCCCAGTGAGGCTTATCGAGCGTGAGAAGGGTTCTGCCTTACTATGTGTGAACTTGGTAGTACATAGATACCAACATAATACTTGATTTCCATCTTGTTTCGATTTCCTGAATCGGTTCATCTCTATATATAGAATCATGAGTGGACGAGGACACGGACGTGGCAACATCAACATGACTCAGGCTGAGTTGACTGACCTAATCAACACCCGTGTGGCTGAGGCTTTAGCAGCCTATCAAGCTGGTACGGAATGTACCAAGTACTCTTACTCTTATATCGCGTACACGTCTTTTCACTCCTGTAACGTGTTTCCTTTCGTCATTTAGGTCAGCAAGTGCAACCTCAACCCAACCAGCCTACGTGTACGTTCAAAATGTTTATGGACTGTAAGCCACAGACCTTCACCGGGACAGAAGGGGCTGTGGGACTTCTGAGATGGTTCGAGAAAGCAGAGTCTGTGTTTGCTATCTGTAACTGTCCCGCTGGGGACAGGGTGAAATATGCTGCGGGTACCTTGGCGGATGGTGCCCTAACGTGGTGGAATGCCCAAGTGCAGTTGTTGGGCATCGAGGCAGCGAATGCCACAACTTGGGATGACTTTAAAGAACTGATCAGAGAGGAGTATTGTCCTCGGGATGAGGTCCAAAAGTTGGAAAACGAGTACTATGACTTGAAGATGGTTGGATCTGAAGTCGAAGCGTATGTGAAGCGATCGTATGAATTGGCCGACATGTGCCCGAACTTGTCCCGGTCTATGTCTCGGAGGATTGAGTTATTCATCAAGGGGTTGCCTCCGCGTGTGAAGAGTTTGGTCACTGCAGCCCATCTCAATGATTTGACACAGATTGTTCGATTGACCCACAAGATTGTGGATCAAGAGGTAGAGAGTGGCTCGTTACCGCCGCGTGTTTCAACAACTACTGCTGCTGCACCCACTGCCACTGCGTCCGCTAACGATAACAAAAGGAAGTGGAGTGACTATGATAAAGCATCTAGTGCGGGCCAGACTCAGAAAAGGCCAGACAACAATAACAATCGCAGCATCAGCCAGTCGTCTTCTATCAATCAAGGCCAGGGAGGTGGCCAAAGTCAGGGTTCGTATGCAGGAAGGAAGCCACGATGTAACAAATGTGGCTATCATCATTTCGGGCAGTATGGACGGACATGTAACAGGTGTGGTAAGGCGGGCCATGAGGCCAAAGATTGTAGGGCCCCACAGCCCAAACATCAGCAGCAACAGAACCAGCAGAACCAGAGACAGCAGGGACAACCACCCCAGCAGAATCAGGGCTTCAGAAAGGGGTGCTATCAGTGTGGGGATGAGGGTCACTTTAAGCGGGATTGTCCTCAACTAAACCAGAACGCTAACGACAACAACCGCCCGAATAACAACAATGCTGGGAACAACAACAACAATGGCAATAATGGGGGTAATGGTGCTCGGGGCAGGGTGTTTCAGCTTGGGGCAGGGGATGCTAGGAATGACGGCAATGTTGTCACCGGTACGTTTCCTGTAAACAATCATATTGCTTCTGTGTTATTTGATTCTGGTGCCGATTGGAGTTACGTGTCCCTAGAGTTTAGTCAACGATTGGGGATAACCCCAACGCCTTTAGAAGTTAAACAAGTAGTAGAACTAGCAGACGGTAAAACGATAGAAGCCTTGAATGTCCTTTTTGGATGCAAACTAGATCTCGTGGTTCAAGTGTTTGATATTGATCTACTTCCCGTTACGCTCGGTAGTTTCGACATAGTAGTAGGCATGGATTGGTTGTCTAAGCACCAAGCAGAGATTTTGTGTAAGGAGAAGGTTGTGCGTATTCCTCTCCCTGATGGGGAGTCATTATTAGTTCAAGGGCATCGTAGTGGGACGATGGTTGGTATTATCTCGGCTATGCATGCGCAGAGGTATCTACAAAAGGGGTATCCTGCAATGTTAGCTTTAGTTACAAACGCTCAGTCTGAGGAAAGAAGGATCGAGGATCTGCCAGTGGTGCGGGATTTCGCTGATGTGTTCCCAGAGGAGTTACCAGGGTTACCTCCTCACCGTCAAGTAGAATTTCAGGTTGATCTGGCGCCAGGAGCGGCCCCAATTGCTCGAGCTCCATACCGGTTGGCTCCTGGGGAGCTACAGGAATTGTCTAACCAGCTACAGGAATTGTTGGATAGGGGTTTCATTCGACCCAGTTCTTCGCCTTGGGGAGCCCCAGTTCTGTTTGTAAAGAAGAAAGACGGGTCATTCCGTATGTGTATCGATTATCGGGAGCTCAACAAGGTGACCATTAAGAACCGCTATCCGTTACCACGCATCGACGACTTGTTTGACCAGTTGCAAGGGTCAAGTTTCTATTCAAAGATCGACTTAAGATCGGGTTATCATCAGGTGCGAGTTAGGGAGGAAGATGTTCCCAAGACTGCTTTTCAAACGCGCTACGGACACTACGAGTTTTTGGTTATGCCGTTTGGGTTGACTAATGCACCAGCGGTCTTCATGGATCTCATGAACCGCGTATGTAAGCCATATCTCGACGAGTTTGTTATAGTGTTTATTGACGATATCTTGGTTTATTCAAAGAACAAGGAGGATCACGAGCGCCACCTACGCCTTATATTGGAACTTTTGAGGAAGGAACAATTGTATGCAAAGTTTTCCAAGTGCGATTTTTGGATTCGAGAGGTGCATTTCCTTGGCCACATCGTTAACGAAAAAGGGATACATGTAGATCCTGCAAAAGTGGAAGCAGTTAAGAATTGGGCGGCACCAAAGACTCCTTCGGAGGTGCGCCAATTTCTTGGTCTCGCTGGATACTATCGAAGGTTTATTAGGGATTTCTCGAAAATCGCGCAACCTCTCACATCACTGACACAGAAGAACACGACATACTCTTGGGGTGCGAAGCAGGAAGAGGCTTTCCAAGCACTAAAACAGAAACTTTGTAGTGCGCCAATCTTGTCTCTATCAGAGGGTACCGAAGATTTTGCGGTCTATTGTGATGCTTCGATTCAGGGTCTCGGTTGCGTGTTGATGCAACGCGAGAAGGTGATAGCTTATGCTTCGCGACAATTGAAGATTCATGAGAAAAACTACACGACACACGACTTGGAGTTAGGAGCGGTGGTATTTGCGTTGAAGATCTGGAGGCACTATCTGTACGGTACCAAGTGCACTATCTACACCGACCATAGGAGTCTTCAGCATATCTTCGACCAGAAAGAATTGAATATGCGGCAACGGCGATGGGTTGAACTGTTGAATGATTATGAATGTGCCATCAAGTATCATCCGGGCAAGGCGAACGTCGTAGGTGACGCCCTCAGCAGAAAGAATAATACACCTAGGCGCGTACGAGCGTTGCAACTCACGATCCAATCCAAACTTCCTTCCCAGATACGAAACGCTCAGTTAGAAGCGTTGAAACCAGAGAACGTTCAAGCTGAAGCTTTACGCGGCTCAAGGCAACGACTAGAACAAAAGGGAGACGGTGCTTACTACGTAACCGGACGCATCTGGGTTCCACTCTATGGTGATTTACGGGAACTTGTAATGGATGAGGCACACAAGTCACGTTACTCCGTACAGCCTGGATCAGATAAGATGTACCACGACTTGAAAACTACATACTGGTGGCCTAGCATGAAAGCTCATATAGCAACTTACGTCAGCAAATGTTTGACTTGTGCTAAAGTCAAGGCGGAACATCAAAAGCCCTCAGGTCTACTGCAGCAACCGGAGATACCCACATGGAAGTGGGAACAGATCGCCATGGATTTCATGAGAGGACTACCAAGAACTCAGGCTGGAAACGATATCATTTGGGTGATTGTTGATCGTCTCACGAAGTCAGCACATTTCTTAGCAATCAAGGAGACAGACAAGTTCTCGCATCTAGCAGCGGTTTATCTTAAAGAGGTCGTCTCTAGACATGGGGTACCAACTTCTATCATCTCAGATCGAGATCCACGTTTCACTTCTGAACTTTGGCAAGCAATGCATAAGTCGTTCGGTTCACAGCTCGACATGAGTACCGCTTATCACCCGCAAACGGATGGTCAAAGCGAACGCACCATCCAAACGCTTGAAGACATGCTGCGGGCATGTGTAATCGACTTTGGAAAAGGATGGGAAAAGCACTTACCGTTGATAGAATTCTCCTACAACAACAGTTACCATACAAGTATTAAGGCAGCTCCGTTCGAAGCACTATACGGACGAAAATGCCGCTCACCTCTCTGTTGGCTTGAGGTGGGTGACAGTCAGATCACAGGCCCAGAGCTTGTGCTTGAAACATCGGAAAATATTGTCCGGATACGGGAACGTATGGCCGCAGCTCGCGACCGTCAGAAAAGCTACGCTGACAAGCATAGTAAACCTCTGGAATTTGAAGTTAATGATCGCGTTATGCTAAAAGTCTCACCCTGGAAGGGTGTGGTGCGTTTTGGGAAGCGCGGCAAACTAAACCCTCGTTATGTAGGACCATTCAAAATTCTAGAACGGATTGGAAAGTTGGCCTACAGGTTGGAATTACCTGCTGAGTTGGGTAATGTCCATGATGTATTTCACGTGTCGCAGTTAAAGAAGTGTTTGGTTGACGAAACACTAGTTGTACCATTCCAAGAGCTGAAAATAGACGACAAGTTGCAGTTTGTCGAAGAACCAATTGAGATCATGGATCGGGAAGTTAAAGTTCGTAAGCACAGCCGTATACCGATTGTGAGAGTTCGTTGGAACTCAAGACGTGGTCCGGAGTTCACATAGGAACGCGAGGACCAGATGGAACGTAAGTATCCACACTTATTTCCCAAAGACAAGACCAAGCCTAGCAATTCTAGACCTCATGTAACTAGTGAATTTCGGGACGAAATTCCCATTCAAGTTGGGGATGATGTGACACCCGCGGAAAATGCACAGTCATCTTGATTAGCATCGCATCGTGTTGCGGATGGCCTATCAAATTTCGGGACGAAATTTCTTTCAAGTTGGGGATGATGTGACAACTCGAGTTTTCGACCTTCACGTTCACATTAAATGCACGTTGACTTTGACTGTTTAGTTGCTTGACTTGTTGACTCGTATTAATACACGTGGTGTTATATTGGAACGTATTATGATTGTTGGATATGTTGTGTACTATATGATAAAACGTGTTGTGTGGGTGCATGAATGAGATTTACTGTTGTTATAAAATATAGCATAGCTTATTACAAAACACCTGGACTGTCCCACCATCAAACAACTCGACGGAATAGAGTTATGATTCGCCAAGAACAGCTCGACGAAACAGAGCCTGTTTCGCCAAACTTGACCTCGACGAAACAAGTGTCTCGCCGGCCCATCTGATTCGTCAAGCCCATTAAGGGCCCAGAACACGTATACGCGTATAAGTTATACGGGCATTTACTTCGTCACACTTTCACCAAGAACCGAAACCCTAGAGCTTTCTGCGCGGCGGTAGTTTGAACTTACGAAGCCTTCTTTAGCTTTCAATCCATCGTTCTTCCATTACGGTTAGTGTGATTAGTCCTGTGATTGTTCTTGTATGATTATGTTGATGATCTTGTCTTTGCAAATCTGAACAGGAAGATGTATAGGGTTGTAGTAACGATCATGTGTTAGATCATTTTAGTGATGGATGATTTAGATAGTATGATATTGTGAACTGTCATGTGCGAGGGTATAAAATGTATAGCCGATTGACATATGCAAATCATTGAACATTTAGGGTTGTAGTTGAATCGCATGATGATATGATTCCGATTTCATTAATGGTTCGGTAGTAATGTTAGCAGATTAATGAATAGCAACATAAGGTTCATTATGATGAATTATGATTGTATAGTTTTGTATGATGAATTCTGTGTTTACGATCCTCGTATGATTACTTCTGGTCAATGACGGCAATTAGGGTTTTGTGATAGTTCTGTAACTGACATGTTGCGACGTAACTGGTATCATCACGAATCTGAACTTAACGAAATAGAAAGCTTGACGGAATAGAATTCTTGACGAAACAAAGGTGTGTTTCGTCAAAGGGGATCTTGACGAAACAGAAATTGTGTTTCGCCAAGGGCAATCGGCGAAACAGAATGTGATTCGCCAAAGTGTGTTTCGTCAAATATGATTCGCCAAGGATGTGTTTCGCCGACTTGAATACCTTGCACAGTAACCTGATTTAACACTGTTAGAAGTTGACTGGAATAATTAACTGTCGTTAAGTATAAACCAATACTTGTATGATCTTGAATACATGCAATGTGATACTTGGTGTTTATTGATGTGGTGTTCACTATGATTATACCTACGTGCCAACTTCGTGACTATAAACTGATTATGTATACGTGCCTACTTTAGGACTTGACTGATTAAGTGTGAGCGAGTAGTTAATCTTACCGAGCAAACCAAGGTGAGTTCACTGCATTTCTCAAGCATGCGTCCCGGTGGTTTGGGACAACTAGTAAACGTTTGGAAAAGGGAATCTTGGGTAAACAATGAAACTGGGTCTTGGTTATTGTACATGTGATCGATCATTACCAATGCTTGGTTAGGGGCATTGGGGGCTGGACACACTCCAGGTTATTGAGGGACACACTTCCCGGATACATATGGGCACACTCCCTAGGGTATCTCCACAAGTTATAAACCGCATCGAAACATAACGTTGAACTGACTTAACATATGTCCGGTAACAAAACACGATAACTAAACTTTGAACTCACCAGCGTCGTCTGACACACTTATCTGCATGCTTGCAGGTCGTTAGAATACAAGACATGGACTTGCTATCTGGGAGTGTTGAAGTGGTCATGGATCGAGGCTATCGGATTACTTATATTTGATACACTGGTTTTTGAGTATTATTATGAAACAATTGCTAAACGATTTATCACATGCTTCCGCTATATAACTCTTTGGGAATTGATTTTTATGGTTGACATTTAATATTGGTAATTAATGACATGTTTTATTTAAATATTTATCATTGGTTCAATGTGATTGGTGGCTCAGACTCTGATGTGTAACACGCCTCGCGGAGTCTCCGCAGGGGGGTATTCTGGGGGTGTTACATCGACAATCTAAGTGAATTGTTTAATTCTTAATGTGTAACTAAGCTCAACGGTACTTGTGACTTGTCAAAAACTGATATGATCCTCTGACGCGAACTCAAACAAAAATATTGTCTATAAATATGTTTGTAAATATTTCTTTACTGCTTTATATTTCAGAAAATACAAAAAGATTTTTGATTCTGTTTTATTTTCGACAACTAATGTCTGAAATGCTGAGTTTCAAAATCTAAGTAAGCTGATTGTGTTTCTGAAAATAAAACAAGTTCATTAATTTGAAACTTGAATTTTTTTTAAAAAAAATCAAAAAACAATTTGTGATATCTCCAAGGTCATTAGTTTGGACTTGGATGATTAACTGTGAGGGATTTGGATGCTTATATTGTTATAGAGCTAGTTTCCGATTCGATTCGATGAAACTGCCAAATTCATGAGAAGTGTTAGTTTAAGAAAATTGAGTGAGCCAGGTTAATATTCCTGGATATTTGAAAATTTAAAATGTTGTTACTTATAAACGTATCAGTGTTGCAGATATTGTACCAGACTACGATCCCGACAGCAGAGTCTAAGGGGGAGTTTGAAGACGAGCTCAAAGCAAGGGGGAGCTTGTAAACCGGAAAACAAGGTGTCGATCCCTAAAGCACGGAAGCTTGATGAAAGGGGGAGCCTGAAGAAGCTGATAAAGCAAGAGTCAGAGTCAGATTCTGGTAGAATGATAAAGATAGAGCCAGGATGAGATTTTGAACCTGTGAAGAAAAGAGAAATATTGATAGATGCTTACAGTGTTAGACAAGAGACAGTATTTGAAAACTGATCAAGACTGAAGATGTGTCATGATAAAGACACGACACTGAAGACTTCGTCAACATCCAAGGGGGAGTCTGTTAGTGCAATATGTCTATTGACTTCGTCTTGTATCGAGTCATGTAATGAGATAGGATAGGATAACCAGTGCTCAAGTTGCTAGAAACTGATTTTCATGTGTTTGTTGGTAATTCCGCTTGAAACAACCAAAGACATGTTCAAGCGAAATTAACCAAGTTAATTCTGCTTGAAAGTGTCTTGGTTCATTTCAAGCGGAATCATAACAACTATATATATGAGCATATCCGTTTCATTTGAAGCGGAATTAGGTCTTGTATTCGGTAACGAAGTGCTGCCGGATTGTCTCCAGGTGATGTAATTCTATCAGATTAATACAAGAGACATTATAATTACATCGAGCATCCGTTTCATTGATTCCGCCTTTGATTCGGATAAACAACTCTTCTGATCGACTCAATCAGGTCGTACAACGATCCTACAGCCGGGTTGACCATTGACTAATTATGTTTTACGAACTAAGCGAAGTTAACATTACGACAAAGAGACATCTATAAAAAACTTTACGCATATGAAAGAAAGTTTTTGGTTTCCCATTGGGAACAAAGTGTCTTTAGTATAATAGAATAATGTGAGTGTTTATTAGTGATTGGATCAAATATGAAATTCGTGGGCAAGAATTTACTAAACCGATAAGATTAATAGGTAGCATATTGTAAGACTTAGAAAATCGGGTAAGAAAATATTTAAGGTATGAATGGGATTATCACACATAGTGATTTGCGTAAATAGGTTGTAGGGTTAAAATACGTTTGGTAAAACAATGGAATTTAACATTTATGTGAAAGTTGAAAATTTGACACAATGATGAACGATTCAAGTATAAGACTTAATCAAGTGGTTTTCATGGAGTGGGTCAAGTTGCGATTTAAATCTCCCCATTAAGATATGGACATCACTCCTAACTCAAGGGTAAGGTTTCTATAAGGAAAGAGAATTGGTAACGATCACTAAGGTAAGAAAATCACTCCTAACTCGTTAGTGAATTTTTTTTTTTGTAAGAAGGGGAGGGACGAGCTAATCGTCAAGGTAAGGGAATCACTCTTATCTTGCTGACGATGCTTCCCTTTTGAGAGTATGAGTAGTTTCTTCCGTGTGGGTGACGTGTTGAGATTTCACACATAGATAGCGTAAGGGCATAAACTAGTTTAGGTTTACGTTTGTCTTGATTTACTTGTTTTGTTTGAGTTAATGTTGAGTTTTGGGCTTGGTAGGTGGATATGTGGTCAATCGGGTTTGGGCTTGGCCCATTGTACTAGGGCATCCTATGTATCTATAAATAGGATGTTCCTCATTATGTTTAGGTTGTTGATTCTTGATCAAACAAGTCCTAGTGTGCGTGAACAAGTACAAGACGATCCTTGAGATCGTGTGCTTGTGTTTCGAATCAATACAATCAATCTTTCAATCTTCTACATCTTTTTCGTGTTTCCGTAACGTATTAAGGTGTCTTGATATCCGATTGTCAAGTATTCTGGACTTACCATTGGTATCAGAGCCTAAGTAGTCTCACGAATGCTCGGTTGGATCAGATATCTCTTTGAAGATTGGAATCAAGACCTGCGAAGTTGCTGTTTGCTGTTTAAAGGAACGAAAATTCAAGAAAAAGTGTGTTTTTGCTAAGTCTTGGTAGGTTTTTCATCTTCAAAAACTAATAATTCTTTGTGTTTCTTAAAACTGATCAAAAGACTCAATCGAACCCAGATTTTTTATATAATTTTGGTAAAACAAGTTGTTTTTGATATTAAAAAACTAAAGTTGTAATAATCAACAGGTTAAAAAGTTAGAATCATTCAAATTTTTGTTAAAAAAACTATTCACAGAAAAACAAGAAATCCAGTTTTGTTCGAAATTGTTCCTAAAATTCATAATTTTTTCGATTAAAACTGGGCATTTGATTTGTTTTGGTGCAAGATTAATTGTGTTTGCAGGTTTGTCAGGATTTTAGTTGAAAAATTCATGAAAAAGATCTGGATTTGAAATTCCTTAAAGTTTGGAGATTTGGTTGCAAAAGGTTGTGATACTGGTTTCCCAATTTGAGTGTGCGTGATAGTGTGCGACAAAACTTTGTTTGAAAACCTTCTTATTGGACTTCTGGAAGTGTACGGGCCCCAAAGGACATGTGTGTGGCCCAATTATATAAGACTGTGCGGTCCATCAACAAGTGTGCGACATCGATAGAAGTGTACGGGCTCCTAATTCAGACTCTTGAACTGTGCGGAGTCTATATTGGACTGTGCGGATTGATTTGGACCTTCTGGAAGTGTGCAGATTCACTGATTCAAACTGTGCAGATTAAGTAGACCCTCTTGAAGTGTGTGGGTCCATCATTAAGACTGTGCGGCTTAGACCTTCTTCAAGTATATGGGTTCATAGTTCAGATTGTTAGGTCTAGACTGTGCGACTGATATTTAAACTGTTTTGAAGTGTGCGGGTTCTCTCTTGGACTGTACGATTTAAACTTGAGCTCCTTCAAGTGTGTGACTACAACTTTGAACTGTGCGACTTCAAGTTAAACTAATGGACTGTGCGGCTTAGTATCTGACCCTTGGAGTGTACGGTTTCCTGCTTGAAACCTTAGACTGTGCAACCTAAACTTGACCCTTTTGGCATGTGGAGTAGGATTGATGTTTTGCAAGTTGACTTTTGATGACTATGTTGTTGATGAGTTAGGGGTGTGATTTGTTATATGACGGCTGATGAAGTAACAGATTTTGGAAATAGTGGACTCAAAGGGAAAGCATGATGTAATAAGACTGAACTGGAATAGGTTTTAAACATGAAATGATGTCACATTACTTCATCTAGTGGTCTCCTCATTAGGGCTGGCATATCGGGTTAACCCGATCTGTTAAGACACGAACACAATAAGACACGAACACAAAACCTGTAAACACGAACACGACACGAAATCTTATCGTGTCAAATTTTCCAAACACGAACACGAACCTATTAATAAACAGGTTACACGAAATGACTTGTTAAGACACGAACACGATCTGTTAAGACACGAACATGACTTGTTATTCCATAATTGCAATTAGCGATTAAGGAACCTGTTTAGTGAAAATTTAGTCGCCAAAGGTGCACAAAAGTCATAAAACATGCATAAACACATAATGTCTTAACAAACTTAAAACGAAATCCATAAAAGTCTAATCATAACATCCAAATAGTTTCAACATTCAAGTTCCCATGTGTCTTTCTTTCTCAAGATCTTCAATTCTAAACAATCAAACCTACACACAAATAATTACAGTCGTATTAGGCATGGTGAGAAAATGTCTCTAAGTCTTCATGTCTCACTGTTTGTGTTCAATATAGTAATCGAGACAAAGAGAGAAATTTTTTATTAATAAATAACTTAGATTCTGATTAAGATAATAATAAATTTATATAAATTAATAATAAACAGAAAAGAACAAGCTCGACCCGTTTCATAAGTTCAATGAACCGGCCCGTCACCCCTGGATGAAACATTGCCTATAACCTTTACAACAAGCAAAAATTCACACCAAATTACCCAAATGTTCACCCTTGTCATCAACAGATACAACTGAATGAAATTAATGAATTTGCCACATCATCATGAAATTTGTTCACTCTTTTAAGCAAAAGAAAAACAAACAGTGAGACATGAAGACTCAGAGACAAGTGCCTTCCTAACACAAAATTAACCCAATCTTATCAGTTATCAAAATCCGATAATCTAGAGTTTGAATTAGCAGTTGCAGCACAAAATCCTCAACTTAAACTTGCAAAATAACAACAAACTGAAAGTAAAGTTACCAGCGATGATGAAGGTCGAACAATTAAGATAAACGAGACATATTTTCAACTGCAATTACAAAGAGGTTTGTGTTGAGAAAAGTACCGATGATGAAGGTCGAACAGTTGGCGGTCAAACATAAGCATATCATCAAACAGAGCATATAATAAAAAGTTTAAGTGTCTTACCAATGATGAAGGTCGACGAGAAGGTCCGATGATGAAGTTCGAAGAGAAGGTTCGATGATGAAGGTCCGATGATGAAGGTCGACGAGAGGGTCCGATGATGAAGGTCGAAGGGAAGGTCCGATGATGAAGGTCTGATGATGAAGGTCGACGAGAACTTCCGATGATGAAGGTCGAAGGGATGAGAACGATCGCCCGCGGTGATACTAACTGAAGTGATGAAAGTGAGCGGCTGAATTAGAAAATTTTAGGGTTTGGTTATTTTGGATTAGAGCGGATGAAAGTGAGCGGTTGAATTCAAATTTTTGGGTATACCCTTGACTCCACATGTCCCCTCCCCACTTTCATATATTTTTTAATTTAAAATTATAAACAGGTCACTAACGGGTCTTAACAGGTTTAACCTGTTTAGACACGAAATTTAAACAGGTCTTATCGTGTCAACCTGTTTAGACACGAAACCTGTTAAGGTCGAACACAAAACCTGTTAACTTCGTGTAGGTTCGTGTTGTGTTATCGTGTTCGTGTCAGAATTGTCAGCCCCACTCCTCATTGACATTCTAGTTGTAGAATATAAGATATTGTAGTATCTTTGCGTAGAAGTTATACTTTTAGCAACTTCAAATCTTTGATGCTTCTGATTTTATTGTAACCTGATGTTCTGTAGTTTTGAATGACCATGCTTCAAGATCACAGAACCTAGTAAAAGTAATCATACATATATATTAATGAGGCAAAGTGGCTTGTGTGTAATATGCATGCAATGAATAGTTTTTTGTAGTTATAAAAGCAAGATAAGGGATTAGTTTTTGTTAAAAATGCCATTAGTGTGACGTATTTTCAAGTCTGAGTGGTAGTATTAGAATCATCAGCTCAGCAAACAAGTTAAAAATGGTGGTGCTAATCATGTTAGTAGGCTAGTATGAGCTTAATTGTAATTATTTCCTTCTACGCTGCTATTCATATTGTGAATCTTTTTTAATATGACTACCTATTTCAACTTAAATCTATTTTGATTAAGACGGACGTTGACCCCAACCAAACTGACCCATTTCTGATTGAACCCTATTTCTTTTACTCTGATATTCATTTTATTCAGTTTCATTGAGTATCTGAAATTAACAGTCAGTTAGATACACCTGAATTTTAGTGGTGTCCAAAGTTAGTTAATGTAATTATTTATTAGATTGTTTTATGCTAGTTACTTACCATTGTGATCTTATAATGATGTAGGCTAGTTAGACTTACAAGGGTAGATAGATAGTCTTTCAACAGCCGAGTTTGAGGAGTCGATAAGTGGAACCAATGAAGTTAGAACTTCTGCCCGAAGAAAGCTAACGTCAACTATGTGGAATTCATTTAAAAAGATCATGAAACAGAATGGAAAAGTTGTTGCTATTTGTAACCATTGTGGTTCAAGTTTTGTAGGAGATAGCGGGATTAGTAATTTGAAAAACCATATGAAAAGAAGACATAAAGAACTTGTTGGAGCTTCAAGTTTAAATGCAAGTACCCATGAGTTTAGCCAAGAAAAGAGCAGGAAAGATCTTGCTATTATGTTAATCAAGCACAACTATCCTTTGTCGATGGTTGACCATAAATATTTTCGGATTTATTCTCGTGAGCTAAATCCCAAGTTCGTGATTCACTCCCGGAATTCAATTAGAACAGATATAATTAGTATCTATAAAGAAGAGAAAGAGAAGGTGTATTATTTCTTGGAGAGTGTTTCCAACAAGCTAACTCTCACAACTGATATTTGGACTTATGATCACCAAAATTTAGCTTACATATGTTTGACTGCTCACTTCATAGACGAGAATTGGGAACTCCAAAACAAGATTCTTGCATATAGGTATATAGAATACCCGCATGATGGTGACACCTTTTTTAAGTTCATTCGAGATCTAATACTAGAGTGGAACATTGATAAGAAGTTGTTTGCAATGGTAGTAGATAATGCTTCTTCGAATGATGTGATGGTTAGAAAATTGAAATTTTGGCTTCAAGAAAGATCTTTATTAAGCTTGGAAGGCAGCTTATTCCATGTACGATGTAGTGCTCATATACTAAATTTAGTTGTACAAGATGGATTGAAGGTGATACAAGGACTACTTGAAAAAATCAGACTGACAATAATGTATTTAAGGAATTCCACATATGCAAAACAAAAGTTTGATACTGCAGCAAATCAAGTTAGGTTGAACGGTCCAAAGATATTACCAATAGATGTTCCAAATAGATGGAACTCTACATACTTGATGCTTGATGCGGCAATCTCCATGAGAAAAGCCTTGGAGCGGTTATATGATCTTGATAAAAATTACCATCATGATCCTAGTAGGGAAGAATGGGAAGTTGCAACAATGATCAAGAAATTTGGAAGGATTTTATAAGCAACAAAACACTTTACTGGGCGAAACTTTCCTACTTCAAACGTCTTTTTTTCCGGATGTTTGTGATTTGCAATTTGATCTTAGTAATTGGGAGAAGAATAATATTGACTATATGCGTGCATTAGCAGGTCCAATGAAGGAAAAGTTTAAAAAGTATTGGGATGAATGTAGTTTGGTTCTAGCTCTAGGCATTGTGTTTGATCCAAGATTTAAGCTAAAGATGGTTGTACATAACTACGAGAAATTGTATGGTGAGGAAGGAGGCAAAGCATATGTTACTAGGGTAAGTGAGGCTTTGGAGAGTTTATATCTAGAATATAGTAATAATATCGATGGTGAGACTGATGAATGGGAGATGGATAATAGCAATGTTAGGGTAAATGATAAGTATGATGATTTTCATAAGTGGTGTGAGAAAGAGGATCCTCATGGTGGTGAGCAACAAAAATCTGAGATGGATACATATCTTGAGGATCCATTGTTTCCTCGAGCAAACGACTTTTCTATGTTACAATGGTGGAAAATAAATGCATATATAGGAACTTTACATATAGAATCTCATTCATGGCTATAGAATTTATAGATTTTTTTTTATTTTTTGAGATTTTTTTATTTTTTAGAATTTTTTTTATTTTTAGAAATTTTTTATTTTTAGATTTTTTTTATTTTTTAGAATTTTTTTATTTTGTAGATTTTTTTGAATTTTATATTTTTTATATTTTTTTTTGAATTTTTACAATTTTTTTGATTATTTGTACTTTTTTATTTATTTTTAGAGGTTTTCTATTATATTTTTTATATGGATCGATCCGGATAGTGATCCATCCATTTAAAATTAATTGGATATGGATCGGATCACGGTCCATTATGTTGGATCATGGATAGGATCATGAGCCAATCCATATCCATCCATTGAAAGGCTTGGTGCAAGAGACACCGATGTAGATGAGTTGATTGAATGGAGAAGGAGAAACAGAGTTAAAATTATGGTGGGAGCCTAGAAAACCTATCTATAAGCTCTTTTTGTGTAGAGAATGAAATGAAGTTTGTAGTTATATTAATGGAGAAGATGGAACAAAGTAAAATTAAGGTGGAACTATATAAACCTATCTATAAGAACTTTGTGTGTAAGAATGAAATGAGGTTGTAGTTATATTGATTGGGGATTTAGAAAGTAAAACAAAAAGTGTGACTTAGTGAGTAGACATTATTGGTTTTTCATGTATTGTTATTTGGAAAATATGTATAGAAGGTTGCAAGGAAAAAAACCTACATGTTGCCTGCATGCAATTTTTTTAAATTATCAACATTTGCATACTTTTGACCGTACCATGCACATATGCATGTTGGGGGACTGTGGGTACTTTATTATCATGTGTATACTTGTGATTGTACCATGCAGATATGCATGTTGTGATTAAATGTAAACTATTCATATCAACTAGGGAGGTTCCCCGCGCTTCACGGCGGGTGTCACTATCGTACTAAACCGAATTGAAACCGATTGAACAACATATCGGTATAATACTGGTACTCGTTATAGCAATCGAAAGGCAAAACCCAAAAATAAAGTCATTATATGCCCAAAAGAATATCGACGCATATTTTATATAAATCGAAAAGCATAAAAATATCAGTAATGTCTTCCGAAATGAATATCAGTATTCATTCTATTCCGATGGTACCGATACCGGTATTGATATTGTTCGGTTGGAATTGGCGTGGTACCAATACTCGCTATAGTTTATGATAATTAAAAAAACTCTATACTACCATCGAAGTTCTTCGCAGGGTATCAGTTCAATTCGTCATGGCAAAGAACATACGGTATAAGTTTGGTTCGTCAAGGTACCAGTATGGTATCCATACTCGCTATAGTTTGTAATATAAAAAGATATTGTATACTACTATCCAAGTTTCGCATGGTATCTGTTCGGTTGATCACGGTAAAGAACAAATTAAGATCAATTATATTGATCCGTTTGATTTTGAACAAAACTTTTAGCGGAACGAAGACAAAAATAAACATGCCGCATATGTTCAGAACTTTATAAAGTATTACACTATATTATTATAATAATGAAAAAAGTAATTTAATTTATATATAAAAAAACTAAATGTGAGTTAGGTTTGATAACATGTACACTTATGCTTTGATTACTTAAGCTTTATCACTTACAACTCAGTTTCGGGGAAAAAAATGTATCAATATAGAGAAAAAATTAGACACGTCGAAACAATAAACTCAAAATTATATAAAACATCATATCTCATTAAAAATATATTAATAAAATAATTAAATATTAAAAATAAACAATATTAAAATAAAATAATTTTAAAATACTATTCATGGTAACTTTCTATTTCCATAATATAAATTTTCAACAAATTGTTGCATTATGTGTTGTACCCCATGCTTGGGGGGTTTTTTCAAAAAAAAAATTGTGATTTTTCATTTTCAACCCAAAAGTGTTAATCTTTGTATTTTAACACTTTTAATTTATTTAGTTTTAACCCAAAACTTTTTATCTTTTGTAATTTAATCCAAAACTTTTTTATTTACAACTTTGGTCCCCATACTTTTTATCTTTCGCAAAATTTTCGTTTTACGTTTCGTTCTAAATTTTACGAGCTAATACGTCCCAACGTGTGTGTGTGGTTCAACGTTTTTCGTTCACATTTGAAAGGTATGTCGCAATGTGTCTACTTTCCCCCTTTGGCAAGTTCGCTACAACGGGCGGATCCTACATTGACTTAGTTATTCTTTTCTACGTTATTTTGCGAGTTAACACGGCGCAACGTGCGTGTGTGGTTCAACGTTTTTGTGTCTATTTTTTTTCCATGTAACAAGTTCGTCGCAACGCGTTTGTCCTAAATCGACATAGTTATTTTTTTCATGTTATATGTTTCGTTATTATATTTCCGCATTAATACGCCGCAACTTCAGTGTTGGTGGCCGCTACCAGCGGTGTGGCATTGATGTTATTTGGCATAGTTTTAGGCCCCCGCCACAACACGGGGGTGCTTAATTCTAGTTAATATATAATATATAATATGTTTGTTTGAAAATATGTTGTGTTTATGATTTTTGTTTTTTACATTTACATGTGCATATACTTACTCTATATTTTATATACACATGTATATGTTTGTAGAAATAGATTTGAGATGGGAGAGAGAATTCAAGTGAGTTATGCAATTCACGAATTGAACTCATATATACGAGTGAACTCAAATGATGATCACTAAATAATCAAGAACCAAGAACCAACGAGACCACATTTTTAACATTTAATTATAAAACAGGAAGAATTCTATTCAATCTAATAACAGTAACCAAACCCTATTGGTTCACCTGCCGCAGTCCTATTGGTTCACACCATGATGACCAAGTACCCATCTAGAGAGTACTAATAGTTGAATTTCATAATAATAAAATTTATATATAATAAAAGCTAAACTAGTGTTCATTCAGTTTAGATTTTATTATATATAAATTATATATAAATTGACAATTGACAATGACAATAATGAAAATTTACCAACATTTGTAACAACCATTAAATTGATATGAATATAGATTAAGAAATATATAAAAATAAATAAATAAATATTTTTTTCATCCTAAATAAAAAAAATGTAGAGAAAATAAACCAATCATCAATATCACCTTCACGAGAAGGATCACATAACCAACCACCAATCATTTTTTTGGTTCAAGATGATTAATGCTATACATTCTTAGCATCAAAAGGAGGCTCAAAACTCATCAAGTATTTAAAAGCATTAATGAATTCAAGCTCGTAATTACAATCTTGCCCTTCATGTCAATGTTGGTCTGCAAGCATGAATGCTTGAAGGAGGCTCTGAGCTGACTGTGTTTGATCAGGGGTACCTGAGATGACAATTACATAGTCGCCATTTCTTGAACCGGGTTCATGAACCACAACTTTTGCACCAGAAATCTGGAATCATACACCAAAAAGGTCAAAGTTGAAGGGTATTTTGGACTTTTTAAGCAATAAAACAGTCTTATTAGTTTCAAACCAACATCTAAGCGTAAAAGTAGGGGTGGGGTATTCACGGTTCGGTTTCGAAGGTTTTTACGTAAAACTGTGAGCCAAACCATTAGTAACGCTTTTTTATCGTTGAAAATTGAAACCGAACCCATAAAAATAAAAAACCCAAGCCGATTTAATCAAGTCTTAACATAAAAAACTAGATATATCTTATATGAAATATTTAAAAAATTAGAATATAATTAAATCTTACGGTTCGGTCTGGCTTTATACTTTATACGGTCGGTTTTCGACATAAACCGCAAACCAACCCGTTCATTAAAGTTTGAAAATTTTGAAACCAACTGACCGAAAGTTTGGAAAAAAACTGACTGTGAAACTGAACCGATGACTGATTTGGGCGGTTTCCCAAACAGTGAACACCCGTAGGTAAAACAAAGCCTATTTACCCCATCTTTTAAGCTAATATAACAAAATGTGTTTGTACTTCCACAAAAATGTTGCTTAAAGGTTTAAAATAAAAAGAGAGGCGATCCGAGGCGCTAAGGTTCTAAATTTGACCAATTTTGACCCAGAAGTACACGAGGCACCCTAAATTTGACCAATTTTGACCGAAAATACATGAGGCACTGCCTCAAGCCCCTGATAATACATAACTTTGTTTGTGTAAAGGAGATTAATAACTCGGGTAAACAAAAACGAAATTAGGTACCTGTATTAAACGAGTCAGATTGCTTCCATTCTCCCCATAAACGCACCCGATGTCATTCTCAGGAACCATAATTTCAACAGTTGTATTTGTGATGATAGCAGATCTACCACCTCTGCAAAGTGTTTTTTTATGATAAGTTATGACATGACACGGATATACAACATAACGAAATTCACAAAATTAGCCTTCTCGACAACAAAATGAAAATTTTTTTTCTTAATACCAATTTTGCAATGACACGTGACGTCCTTATGCGCTGGGCAACGCAAAATGGCCATCTTGACAAGTTAGTTGGTCAACAGGGCTAATTAGTAATTTCATGATTTTCCCTAAACTATAATAAAAATAACTAGGGTCGTAGTTACCCGCGTGTTGCGTAGGGACGCGGTTAGAATTTAGAACGTATAGCACACCATGACAACAGATAAATAAATTTGTAAAACTAAATAAAATGATATCTAAATGTGTTATGTTATTTGCGTCGTAACTCAGCTCTAGACATCCAAATAATAAAAAAAAAGGTAAAACAATATATAGTAAATAACAAAGGTAAACGATAGAAACTCAGTCGGTTTCGGTACGCTCTTTATAGCAAAAAAAAAAGAAAAGTCAAAAAATATGTTCAAAAGAATATCGGCGTGTTCGTTAAAAAAAAAAACCTTCGCCACACTCGTTAAAACAAAGAAAAAGAAAAGTTAAAAAATATTTCTAAAACCGGTATTAACGTGTTCGTTAAAAAAACTATTTAGGGGTAGAAAAGTAATTTGGTTGAAGTAAAAGAAAAAAAATACAATAATAAAACTACATGGGTTACAAATGAAAAAATTTACACTAAATGACGAAATAAACTAAAGGACAAAAGAACACTATTCATCTTCTTATAATTTATATAGAGATAATTTCAAAAAATAATATCCAGGTGGACAAACCTGCCAAGTTCAATGCCACTGCCACCTTTACCAGAAGTCGATCCTCTATCAACATCGTGTCCGTTCATCGTATTTCTAGCTCCTGCCTGCAAATAATACAGAGGGATACATGATATATAAGAAACAATAAAAATAAAATAAACTACAAAAAAAAAAAAAAAAAATTACCTGAGATTGCCATGGCCCAGATGATGAAGAATGATCTACATTATTGGACAGTCTGAGGTTATCCATACTTTGCGTTAAGGAAGAATGCGATTCGAAAGTGGGTTGACCGATTGTTCGCCTGTGAGTTTTATTGCGGCTAGTGAAGAGGTGGTTTCGCAGCCTGGTAGTGACACTATACAAAGCATCCCGTACGTTTACAAACTCTCCTTTCATCTAACCAATGAAAAGTTCAATTATTTTATTTAACTTAAAGTTGGAAAATTCCGAGATAGTTGAATATACAAGTGTTAATTTCAACCCATTTACGTATCAACGGGTCAATTCGGGTCGGGTCAAATAGGTTGAACAAGTGTTAATTTCAACCCATTGAAAGTCGCCTAACAGGTGGAACGAGCTGAAAGACACCTTACCATTTTCAACCCATTTGGTTATGTTTCATCTGTAACGGGTCAAATGGGCCAAACAGGTTGAAAGATATCAAAGTGTACTTTTAATGCAAAAACCTCCTAAATCACATTATATAAAAAATTAGATTATTATTCATAAGATATAACTTTTGTAAAACTATTTGACACTAATTATTTATCAATAATTTGGACAAAATTTGGTTGACCTGCTTTGACCTACTAAGAAATGCGATAATTTCATCATATATCTCCTTCAAAAAATTACAATATCAAATATACCCATTTTCAAATTTATTACATTTATACCCTTCTATGAAAACTTGCATTAGGATACGAGTATTTGGAGTGTAACAGGAAACAAAGGGTATAATGGTCATATTATAAATCATATTTAGTGAAACGGGTGAATATGAAATTTTAACTATTTTGAGCGCTATACTAGAAAATAATTTTATTTGTTTGGTAAGTTTGACATTATGCAAGTCTTTTGAGGGGTTTATACGAAGCTGACCCGTACAAAAATACCCATTTGACTAGTTAACCGGCCCGACCCGTCAGACCAGAAACACAAATATCTCACCAAAACTACTTCGTCAGTCTCTGAAGCACATCCCGGGAAGTTGTTGCCACTAACGATCCTTATAAAAGCACCCGTAACTTTCCTCATATCCTCCATTACGGAACCACCTTTGCCCAACAGACAACCCGTTTGGTAATTCGGAATCACAAGTTTAGCACAAACAGATGTTCCTGATGATGGTGAGTCTGGCCCCTTTGCATACACCATCTCCACACACCTACCGAAAACAAGAATCACAGCGTTTTGTGCAGCTGAGTTCTGTGACTCTGGGCTCTACAACATAACAATTTAATATATCATTATAAAAATTAAAAAAAAAAATTATTTATACGCGATAATGGATTCCGACTAACGAACCTCGTTCGCGGTTATAGTGATTAGCCTATCATCAACACCAGGTACCGGATACGCGATGCTTATAGAAGCACCTGTTTGATTTTCAAATGCACGAACGATTGTCCCTCCATTGCCTATCACACCGGCTACAAGATCACCGGAACAAAGCATTCTAAAAGCTATTATTTGCTGATTCTGAAAACTTCTAGTTGAAGACGTTTCACCGCCTAATTGTCCAAAACCCCGACCTCCCGAAGCGTAATTACCAGAGATGGTTGGTGCGGGTTCTTGGACTAGAGGGAAATGATCCATGTGCCTGTTTGGCAATAATGGATTGAACCCGTTTTGAGGTCTTGCTGAAGAAAAATGATCCACATGCCTGTTTGGCAACATGGGGTTGAACCCATTGTGCGGCCTCGCTTGAGGGTAACGATCCATGTGCCCATTTTGCAACCTGTTGTCGGGTTTACCAAAAGCCACCCTTGCTTTGTCTGGAGGAGGACAATCTTGAACCCGACGAGCAACGGCAATAAGCGCCCTTTTAACCGCTACAACACGACCCTCAATCTACAACAAAAAAACAACATGCAACATCAAACCCACTGGTTGTGAAATTTTATCAAACATTTGGTATGCAATAATTAAACAGCAGCTAAAAAGTAAAAACATGATCAAATTGACCAGAAACATTGGCATTGAATTCAAATCTACTGGTTGCGACATTTTATCAAACACTTTGTGTGCAATGAAAAACGAAAGTTGAAAACATGATCAAACTGACCCTCCCTACTGGTTGTGACATTTAATCAAACACTTGGAATGCAATAAAAAAACAGTTAAAATCGCGATCAAACCGATCAAAAACATTACCATTAAATTCAAACCTACTCATTGCAACATTTCATCAAACACTTGGTACGCAACAAGAAACAACACCCAGAAACATAAAACTCAAACAGATGAAAACAATTTCAACATACTAACACACAATCATACTAACCTCAATCATTTCATCGACGGATTTCGCGCAACCGGGCAATCTTTCTTGACTTAAAACCCTAATATTACACCCAGTATCCCTCTTAATCTTCTCCACAACTTTCCCACCTTTCCCAATCACACACCCAACAACCATCTTATTCATCAACAACTTACAAGACACTACACCCCCAGGCGCATTATAGCACCCATCACTTTCAGCAGCAACACTTAAAATCCTCTCAAAAACCCTAACCAACGCCTCTTGTGCATCCGAAACCTCAGTATACTCATTATTATTACTATAAGTTTCCTCATCACATTCTTCATCAAACGACATCGTTTTGGTTATTAAAGAATCCGCCATGACGTTTATGATACGATACTCCGATCCCTGCGGCGCGTGATCGATACGTATCTTGGCTGAAGTGGCGTTTTGCAGGTGTTTGATAACAGAACCGGATTTACCGATGACGCCGCCAATGCGGGAGGAGTGGCATAACAGGCGGAAGCAGGTGGCGGCAGTGGTGGTGGTGGTGGGTGTGAGTGGTGGTGGGTGTTGGGGTTGGGGTTGGTGGGGCGTGGGGATGGTGGGGGTGGGGTTAAGGGTGGTGGTGGGGGGTTCGGGTGGTGTTGGGGGTGGTGGGTTGGCAGTGGTGGTGGCGGCGGTGTAGAGTGGAAGCGAGTTGAACGGAGCTCCGGCCATCTTCTCCGGCGAGGGTTGAGGGCTGGGTCAAATGTTGTTTGACCTATATTTATTTAAGAAATGGTCAAATGGATGGTCAAATTGTTTTCAAAGACGTGTGTGAATAATTAGAGAAAGACATGGATAAATTTAAGTAAAAAGTTATGATAATTTTAATCTTTTACTTGAAAGATATGGAGAAATTTAAGTAAAAAGTAATGATAATTTTATTTTTTACTTTTTTGAATATTAAAGCGGGACAAAATGGTTGGCTCTTGGATGATACGATGGTTTGGCTTGAGAGCTTAGTAGAAGAGATTTGATAAGTGAAATCAGAGCGGGTTGAATAATTCGGGTAGTTGACGGGTTACAGTTACTATTGTAAAAGTTCTTTATTGGCGGGTAAGTAGGGAAGATGAAAACGATCAAAAGTGGGTACTTGTGGGGGAGATGGAGACGATCAAAATTGGGTACTCATGAGGAGTCATGCTAGTGAACGATGGTTTTGTAAGTTGTGAGAATACATTGTAAGTTTCGCTCTAGTTTCAATTTGAGTAATGGTTGTCAGTGACGGGAAATGGAAGTGGTTGTGGAAGAAGAGAATTTTCACTGGTGAATAGGTACAAGAAACTTGCCTGGGTGAAAAATGGTTAATGCACACTAGAATGATCGAGCGTCCAACTTTAACAAAGTAAGGACTTTGTTTCGGGATGTTGTCGTGGACAATAGCGATGCACAAGGTCATGCATGTTTTGGTGTTCGGGAGAATGTGACTAAACAATTTTGAATACCACATCTAGTTAATTGTATTGAAGTGTCTAGGTTTATTTCTTACTCTAGTGACATCAAGCTTTCACTCAGGTCGTTTCAAGCTATAATCTAAAACTCGAGCTCGATTTATGAGTAATTTTTCACGCATAAGCTCGAGCTCGACTCACTAAATGTTTATTAATCATTTGATTTATACGCATACATTGTATATATTTAGATTATTATGTTTAAAATAACATGCGTTATTGAGTTCTTTTATCATACTTTTATAGAAAAATAATATATAATATATAACATGTAGTTATATCATATAAAAAACAGAATAATTATATTTATATAAATGACAAGCTCATTTATGCTCTCAAACCTAACTAGGTTTTAATATGCTGTTATGCAACTCATTTACGTGTTTTGTCATGATAACTCCATTCTATCTCATCATGTAGGGTGAGCAGGTAACCGCATCAATTTAACTATAACCGAATTAACTGACTTAACCAAACTGAACAATCAACCGATGATTCAATTAAGCCATATTGATTAATAAAAAGATGTGGTTCGGTTTCATTTTCGCTAAATTGCGTAATCGAATTAACCGGATCGAATTGATTACACATACATCTATTAAAAATATATAATGTTCTTAATATTTATCTCCATTGCCCATATTATAGGAATAAAGGCAACCAAATAAACTATGATGTTGTCTAAAACTTAACAGATACTACATAACCAAATTGGAGTGCAAGGTTGTTTGTGTAAGTCCAAATTAGGGTGCAAAAATGTGTCAAACAAAAATGTGTCAAACAAAAGCTATGAGTTAAAACAAATTGTTTTTAATTTATTTTCATGAAGCTACCTAATATAAATTCTTAATTAATAAAAAAAGGAATTAAACTGTTAAATTTCAGAAACACCTATAATTCATGAAAACTATGATGAGAGATTTTCTAGACATGTTTCAAGAGCTTTTGTAACCAGCTCATAAAGATCGCAACTCGCAAGTGTAGACTAGAAGCAACTAGGGATAGAAATTACGTACAAATACCGGGACTAACCGTACATATACAGTATTCTGTTTTGAATTCAGCTCAATTTCAGTATCGGTACTATATGGTATGATATGGTGTGGTTCAGGACTTTAACAATACCGTACCATACTGATACTGACTTAACATATAATGTACGATATTCGGTTTTGGTTTTAACTAACTTTCAGTATTGGTACTATGCAGTATGGTACACCGACCTCATCTCTAGCATTAGTAATACCTTTTGAAAGAGTTTGGACTGTATCCCACATCGCCCTTGCAATATGTTTTAAAACAAATGTCACTTATTTAATGTCACTTACATAAAGAATCCCACATTAGGTCTTTAACAAAACTTTCAAACAAATTCTTACAAAAAGAAAGGCTCATTGACTGAAAGTGGAAATCAGGTGCAATAGTTAATTTTTCTTAATAACCAAAAAAATGTTTAGCCAAAGTCAAAATTTATATCTACAAATTATTTGTTTTTCAAAAAGGTTTTTACTACAAATTATTTGTTAAAAATGTTTTTTACTACAAATTATTTGTTTTTGACCAAATAATTGAAAAGGAAAACATATGTAGTAATCTCTAGAGCTTAAAAGAAATTACGGAAATGAATTAATGATTTGTATGTTTTGTGTGAAATTCTTGAAATAGTTACCAAAATATCAAACCTCTTGGAATGAATTAAACACTACCTAATTATTTTTTGTGGGACACAAACCCACCCTACTAATTTAGTGGAGAATAACAACTAATACCACTATGCCAAAGCCCATCGGCAACACTATGGACACTGTTTTATATATGTATTTTAAAATTTATTATTATTATCATAACAGTTTTCACATGCATTTTTTTTCTTCTGAAAACAAATTCTTGAACACAACCATCAACCACCCTAAACTATTTTGTTTGCTTTTCCATACATTAGCTTGTTTTTTTATCGACAAATATTATTCATACACTAGCAAGATGCTAGAGCCAATCAAAATGAGATGAGGTTACAAAATAAAGTGCACTTAAACGTGCAAATCTTAAAGATACATTTCCGCCCTAAGTTTGAGCCAACGAGACGTCATCCCTTGGTTTATGTTTCTTTGTGGCAAATATAACTTCATGTCTTGAGATTTTCATACATAGTTGTTTCTTAAACATCAAAAAACTCATTGTATTTTCAATGGCACGTAAAGGAATCTAGGATGTTATTATAGATTCATACCCTTTAAAATCGTCTAATCGGGCCATCACCAAAGGTAACCTTGGAAAATCGCAGTCACTCTCATGACTAGTCTTGCTCCACTTATGCACCATAAGTGTGACAACCCATAGTTCCGAGGTAAAAACCGTTCATTCTTTTCGATTACTTTCGTTACGTTTTTTGTGCTTACCACACCATACCGTATTTGATCTATTATGTAATACATTAATTTAGTATTTTTGGTTATGTAATACATTAACTTATTATTAGTGAGTATAGTATTAAGTGTTTAAAAAAAATAATAATACAAATCAAAGAAAATCGCTGCCACCTTTTTTCTCCTCTCCTTTACTTGCGTGTTGTTTTGGCAGCCCCAAACTCACAAATGGCTCAAGCCCATTTTGGAACCAACAGACCCAGCCCACCACCCATTATCAGCCCACCTCCAAACCGCCACACTCCATGGCATGATTATTATACATGTGTGGCATGTGCATCTCATAACAAACCCTAACCTCCTAAAAACCCACCAGGCGACATCGTGCATTTGTTTCTTCTCAACAAGGGCCAAGACTCCCTCCTTAATTCGCTTCAAGACCAGTGGCGGATCCAGAAATTTTTTTCATGGGGTGCGGATATTTATAGGGTTGGTTGTCTATCGCTATAGAATATATTTTTTCCGGTTCAGGTCGGGTCATATAATAAAATATAATCAAATTAAATATTATATAATAAATAAAGTATGCCAAACATTATTACAAATGGAAATCTAAGAAACCTAAAGTTGTTTTTATCCGGGTTTCTAAGTTTTGAAATCTAACCATAACATCATGTAGCAAGACAATCCTAAGGGAGGGCGGTATGGTTGCGGGGACCAAGCTCGGGGAATGGTTTCACCGATCGGTGAACCACCCCTAATGTTTGAGTTAGGGTGTTTGAGTAGTAGAGAGGGAGAGAAATCGGTGACTATTCACCGAAGGTAGAGAAGGAGTGATGGAGGAGAGAGAGAGGAGAGAAGAACCAATCAAATTTTTTTTATTTTTTAATTGAGTAGGTGTTTGAACCATACCTAGTGTTTGAGTAGAAAATGGGGAGTGAAGGGGGGGTTGACATGGCTTTATATCATTGGGTAGAGAAAACTCAAACACCCTAACTCAAACAAACCATACCGCCTACCCTAACCATGTCTTTTTTAATATAATAACTACAACTATTACTAGTATTTAACGAATATAATGGAATTTTAATTTAATATATATGGTTGGTTTTATTTTACTGAAATACCCTTTTAAAGATCACATAATTACATAATAAAAACTATTACCTATGTTATTTGAAATTTTAGAAAATAATAGAATAAATGTTATAAAATAATTAGCAATTAATAGAATAAATCTTATAAAATAATAAGCCACTAAATCAAATAAAGTGTTAGCCACATAAAATAATATGCGAAGCCTTTGGGCGAGAGATTGAAAAGCCTCTATGCATGGGGTATTCGAACCGGAGATGTGTAGGTTCTAGACAAACGACTTACCCCGGTGATCTAACACCTTCAAAAAAAAATGTTAAAACAAAATAAAACAAGGGTCCTAATAAATCCACATGGTATCGTCTTATTCTAACATGGTTTATACGGGTCGTATAAGGTTATACGACCCGTATAGAATAAAGTGAACCGACAAAGGTTGTGCCCTCGTCACCAAACGCACCATCTACGATAAACAGGGTAGCGGTCAGCCGTTAAAAATCTGGCTTACGTGCGATTGTGCCGGCGAGTACAAATCAACAGCCACGGTCAGACGCAGCGGGACCAGGAAAACCGGTTGCAAGTTCCAACTGATCGGGGCATACAAAAAGAGGTTAGGTTATTGGGATCTAAAGGTTGATGAAGCTAAACATAACCACGAACTATTTCTGTATCCAGAGGGTCATACGTCCCTAATGAGGCTGACTCCATCAGAAGAGATGACGGTGGAGCAAATGACGCATCAGAACATAAAACCACGAGACATTCTTGCTGCCATTAAAGAACAGAACCCCCATAATGTCTCAACAAGAAACACCATATACAACGCTCGGGCCAAATTGGGTCGAATGGAACAAGTCGGCGAGACTCCAATGCAGATACTTTTCGACCGGTTGGGGAAGGTTGGGTTTGTTTTTTACCATAGAACATCTCAAAACGGCGAACGGGTCGAGGATGTTTTCTTCATCCACCCGGAGTCGAACTTGTTGTGGCGCGCCTTCCCGCATGTGTTGCTTATAGACGCCACCTACAAGACGAATCGGTACAAAATGCCGCTAGTCCAGATTATCGGCGTTACATCCACGTTGATGTCGTTTTGCATTGCTCATGCATTCGTAAGCAACGAGAAACAGGAAAACTTCACATGGGTTCTACAGAGGTTGAAACACTCATTAGACAATGTTATGAAACCCCGTGTAATAGTAACGGATAGAGATCGCGCCCTAATGAACGCATGTGCAACCGTGTTTCCCAGGGCTAGACATTCATTGTGTAGGTGGCACATACAGCAAAACATCTTCAAACATTGCAGGAAAAGCTTTAAAACAGATGATAAATGGGAAAGGTTTCTTTACAAGTGGGGCGAGCTAATTAACTCAACGACCGATCATGACTACAACTACTGGTACGAGCGAATACGATCAAACTTGCCACGCAAAAAAACCGACGGTAAGTTTTATATAATTTTTGTTTAATAATCGTATTTATTTGACTTGTCTTAACTGCACTTGACTTTGATTACAGAGATTATGAACTATTTGGATTCAATCTGGTTACAACCATATAGAGACCGATTTGTTTCGTTCTGGAGCGACCAACATCTGAACTTCGGTCAACGTACAACGAACAGGGCAGAGGGTCAACATGCCCTTTTGAAGCAGTACCTAGGCGACTCTAATTACACCCTGGAGAAAGTGGTACCACTTATCGATAAGCTCATAAGAAACCAGGTGACAGAAATCAAAGGCAGCATTGAAACAAGCAGGAGCCGAACATTGGGTCATCATAACAAACCAATATTTAATCTCCTACTAAAGAAGGTTTCACATGCCTGCCTAGAGTTGATATCAGACGAAGTAAATGAAATAGAAAAATTAATGTTATATAACCGTACATGCGCGTGCCGTTTGTATACAAGTTGTGGGTTGCCATGCGCGTGTCGGTTGGAACCGTATACAACGAATGGTAATACATTATTCGACCAACCACATTTTATAATCATAGCCTTTCATCACGCAAAATCTTATTGACGTTTTATGTTGTTTGTTGATATGTTTCTTAGGTGAAATGATCCCGTTGGAGTTGATAGGCCCTTTTGGAGAAAGTTAAATTTGGACTCCATAGTGGAACCGAGCAAGGTTGACTCTTTCGACTTAGACGGAGAATTTGCGCTTCTCAAACAACATTTAAGTGCTCAGCCAAGAGAACTCAAGAAAACCTTGATTCAAAAGATGAAGGAGTTGGTACAACTCAATAAGACGAAGCTTAAACAACCAGTTGTGCAAAAAAACACACGGGGTCATCCAACTTTAAAAGCTCAGCAACAAAGGAAGGATTATTCGTTTACGGAGCCTTCTAGACACAACTTTTTTACAACGCAGGACCAGTATAGTGATTCACAAGATGGGTTTGGCACACAAGAGTCAACGATCGAACCTGCCAGGCACAGCTCGTTTGTCGAGTCACAAAGTTATTGTACTGAAACACCTATGTTCTTCGGCGAGATTGTGAAAGGCCCTAAGAATTCGAAAATGAAAAACAAGGTCGCAAAATCAAAGGAAGAGCCACCAGACTTACCTTTGCTGCCTGTCGGACAAGTTAATATGTTCTTGCACTTCAAAAAGTACATTCCACCGTGCTTCTATCCACACCTCAGTCACATACAAAATGTGTAGGGTGATGGTAATTGTGGGTTTCGATCTATAGCGGTCGGCTTATCGCTTAAAGAGTGGGAGTGGCCGTTCATACGGCAGCATCTTCATGACGAGTGCAACCGGTTCCACGAATTTTGGAAAAACATAAATGAAGTTCAGTATCAACAAGTTCTGGAATCATTAGTTTGGTCCGACCATATAGACGTAGCACCTCGTATAACTTTTGAATATTCAAACATTATACGATCGTATACACTTTATACGACCGTATACACTTTATACAACCGTATACACTTTATACAACCGTATACACTTTATACGACCGTATACACTTGAATAATTAAAGGTTTTACGATCGTATACATTATATACGCTCGTATAACTTTTGAATATTCAAACATTATACGATCGTATAATTATATACGGTTGTATACCTGTTTGAATATCCAAACATTATACGAACATATATTTTATATACGGTCGTATACTTGTTGAATTTTCAAACATTGTACGAGCGTATATGATATGTACAATACGTTCGTATACAAGAACAGTATTCGTATAATACGTTAACGATAATCGTATAGTGATTGCTAAGTTGTAATTGTTATTTGTTACAGACGATATGGCTGAGTCATCAGCAGCTGGTGCGGCCCGTAGAAGTCGAGGTCAGGGTCAGGGTCAGGGTCAGGGCCGTGGACGTGGACGCGGACGGGGACGTGGACGTGGACAGGAGGAGGAGGTTGTGCCCGATTTTACTGAGACGGGGCAGTTTCTTAGAGATATCCCCCGAGGTACGGTTGCCAATAGGGTTTTGGGCAAATTACGGGAGATGGTGCTGGATGCGCCTCGGACCATAGATTTTCAGTTTTTGACCGATATTGGAGCGACCGGTCGGGTCCGGGAGCTCATGCCAGCTAACTCCCCGTGGGACCGCTTATTTGATGTCGCCGCAGAGTGGGCCCACAGGGATATTACTTTAGAGTTTTTATCTACCTTTTCATTTACGGACACCCGGGGTGGGGGTTTTCATCATTTTTTGACGACAGAGGCCGTAGCTTTTACTATTTGCGGCAAGACTCAGAGGATGACACTTCCTCAGTTCGTTGTTGCCTTAGGTCTGTACTCACAGGAGGACTCAAGGTCCCGCGCATTTTTTGATGCGCCAGTCAGCACATCCACTGACGTGTTGTGGCCGTATTGGCGCACTATTGGGTTCTGGGAGTTCGCGAAAGCGAGTCAGCGATCCTCGAAGGCACGGGCGACTGATCTTTACGACCCGTTACACCGATACCTACATCGGTGTATCGCCGTGACGATCTCCGGTTGTCATGATAGCAGGGAATGGGTCACCCAAAATGACCTATTCTTCTTGCACGACTTACTTACCGGCGGGAGGGCCAACTTGGCGTACAACTGGCCGCATATCTCGCCGAGTACGCTTTTAAGCGACCCTCTTCCCACATCAGCTGTGGGGCCTTCGTCACCCGTCTGGCGAAGGGTTTCTTTCGCCTCCTGTCCCCGCAGGTGGCAAGTGATATGACCCTGACACGCCAGCTTGACAGGGTTGGGAGGGACACAGCCCTATCGATGGGTTTGGCTCGCGAGGTCGAGAGAGGGCAGCTGGTTTGGGCTTACGGTGTGGGTGAGGGACCCCGTGGAGAGGGTGGTGATGAGGAGGGAGACGATGGAGAGGGAGGCGAGGGCGAGGGAGATGGAGACGACGGAGAGGGAGGCGACGGAGAGGGGGTGATGTGCTAAAAGTGGTCTAATTAAACTAACTAAATTAAACACTAAACTAGACTCTCTAAGTTTTAAATTTATAACTAAGACTCTCTAAACCTAGACCACACAACCGGCAAGTGTACCGGTCAATGCAGCATAGCCTAAGTAAGTCCGAGTATCGAACCCACGAGACTCTCTAATTACGTTGACTAGACTCGACTAACTTAACTGACCTAACTGAATTACTTGTTTTTATTGTTTTGGGGGGGTTTTCTAACAATCCTAAAATTGCAATTAAATTTAAACTAATTAACTAAACTAACTAAGACGCGACTTAGACGAAGATTGTGACCAGAGATGACGAATAACTACCTAGGTTGGAATCCTATTTAACTAGGAATGGATTTCTATTCGAAACTAAAGTGGTATGGAACCGGGATCTTTGTGTGCTAAACCCTAAGAAATCCCTACTAAGACCTCCCGACCCTTCTCAGGAAGAAACCTGTGAGACTCTACAGGGCTGTTATGACTACCGGTTGGTTAGACTTCCTCTCAGTCCTCTAACTTCTTTAAAAGTGCCTTAATCCGACAATCTACCTCTCAGCGCGAAAGTCTAAGGCAACTATGGATTTTAATTTAGTTTAATAGACACGAATAAGATTAGGGAACTAAGACCGATTTCTCTCAAAACCTAATCCTAGTTATATATCAAACCGAGACCTATTAATAACCTCGAGCCTCTCAGCGACAAGATTAGCAGAATATCAAGTTCTAAATATGCTTTATTTACCGTTTCTAAGGTTATTGGCCAATTCACCCAAAGACTACCTGAACCCGCAAAGACTCGAACAATCAACACAAACCTATCCTATGAAAGACATTCACCAAGGTTCATGTGAAACGAATAAACAATTAATAATCAAAACTAGATACGCATACGCACTAAGTTAAAGATTCCAAAGTTCTTTACTTTTTAAGAAAAACCCATACACACAATAATAAACAAAAAGAAATCCAAACTTTATTAAATATTCATCTTAACCTAGATAGTTCAATAAATTTAGCCAAGAAACATGGTCTCAGAAATAATCAAACAAGGTTTAGAACAAGAATTCATCGAATGAAAACAAAGAAACTAGAAAATAAGAGAAACTGAGTAGCAAAACCCGTTAATCCCTTGCTCTCCAAGCTTCCCGCTTGATGCCGATGATTCCCGCAAAACAAACTTTAGATTTTGTCCCTTGCCTCTTGATCGTCTGATCTTGCGTCCGTGCGCGGCCTTCTATCTGATGTGCGGCTGTATATCTCCCCTAAATTGCGGCTGATCTTCCAACAACTCCTTTATTCTCATATATTAATGCCGCCTCCCAATTCTTCGTTTCTTGATCAATGTCACCGTCCTCTCAAAAGGCCCACCAAATAAATCACTTCACTTGTTGGACATATAACCTCTCACGGCCCAATGGTTAAATGCATGTCCAATATTTTTGGCTAAAAAGCCTTTCATGCCCATCTATAAAATTAGTCCAAAAGATGCACGTGCAAAGTTGATTTGTTTGTCACCTAAGAATTGATTAAACTTGATATCTCTCATCTCTTATTGCTTTACGTCCCCAACAACCACAATGGCGGCCTAGAAAATAGTGGCGAATTTCCTTTGGTCACTGGCGTCTCACTCTGCCCAACTAGCTGGTTATTTCCATATCACTCGTTTTTGCTCCATTTGCATCAGACCTGCCAAAACACCAACTAATGTAATATAACACTAAAGCCAAATAAAAACAAATAAAACTTATACAAAAATTATACAATTTATACGGGACAAATATGTGTATTTTACCCACATCAGGGGGTCGCTCATACTGGCGATAAGGTAGTTGCGGAGGAGTTACGGGGTGATCGCCCGTACGTTCGACGTAACGTGAGACAGCGTGTGATGCCTCCACCGGGGGTGGAGGAGAGACTCGTTCAGGTCGAGTCGGATGTAGCTGCAGTCAGAGGGGATTTAGCTGCAGTGAGAGAGGATGTACGGTGGATGGTCGAGGCGATTGTGGCTATGCATTCTGCCGCGCCCCTACCTCCACGAGCTGGCGCAGCACCACCACCACCACCGTCGTAGCTGCTTGTTGTATTATTATTATTTTTTTTTTGTTATTTTACGTTTGAAACTTTGTAAAAGTTTATCTTTTTTTTTTGTTTTAGATGTAAAACTTTATAAATATTAATCTTATGTTTAGATGTTAACCTGTTTGTTTAATAATTGTTGTCGTAGTTTATCATAATCATATCACATATTTATTGTTTTACATAGTGGAAACTTACTAAACATTATAAATACGTTTAACTAGAAACTCGTAACATAATCCGATATATACAATACTATTTTAAAATTTACAAAACTTATTAAACGGTTTCCCAATTGCAACAAAAAAATTAATTATTCTATACATATTTATCGTTTTACAAAGTGGAAACCTATGAAACATAATAAATACGTTTAACTACAAACTCGTAACATAATGCGATATATAAAACACTATTTTAAAATTTTCAAAATTTATTAAACGGTTTCCGATTGCAACAAAAAATTAACTTTTCTATATATATTTATCATTTTACAAAGAGGAAACTTATTAAACATAATAAATACGTTTAACTACAAACTCGTAACATAATCTGATATATACAACACTATTTTAAAATTTACAAAACTTATTAAACGGTTTCCTGATTTCAACAAAAAATTAAACTTTCTATACGGGCTATACGAGCCGTACAACATTATACGGCCCGTATACAGATTTCAAAACTAAAAACCCTTGTCCAACCTTCGAAACAATATGCAAGTATGTATATGACCCATATATAATATACGTCCCGTATACATATAAAAACAAAAAAAAAAACATTCAACTCATTAAATTCTGTGCATGAACATTCTATATGGCCCGTATAAGTATATACGGCCCGTATATAAATAGGGGTGTGAAAATAAGATTATAGGGGTGTGGAAATAGAAGACCCCTAAAACAAACATCCAAATGTGTAAAGTTTTGAAATACCTAATAAAGTTACTCTGTTAAAGAAAGTCAGAATAGGTCTTTAGCCTTATAGCTAGAATAGGCCACCTAACAATAAAATATAAAATAAATAGGAAAATCTTTATCTTCTTCATATTATCACCGTATAATGCATACAGTTGCCGCTGATCGGAAAAAAAAATCCGGTATGCTTTATCCTTTCTTTCCTTAAATGCTTGGGGTCGGATTTGAAGATTTAAGGGGCGCGACTACAAAATTTTATGGGGGCGCTCAGGATTTTCTTGTACGTATAGCACTAATTATTTTTTTCTCAAGGGGTGCGCCCGCACCCCACCGTACACAGTAGGTCCACCCCTGTTCAAGACTTGACCACATCTCACTCGCTATTAGGTATCGTTATGTTAAGTTTTTGTGGAGTATTTTGTGCATCTATGTGTCGTGTGTATATATATATATATATATATATGCTTGTTATGGTTGTGTTCATGGTGAGGCAATGATTTTAATGGTGTATGTGCTGTTTGAGTACTAGGATTTGCTAAACTAATAAAGTTCTTGGGCAATAATGGATGACATGTAGTCGATTGTGTGGGGTATGTTGGTGATATGTGATCTTTGTTATAATTATGTATAAGATGTTCTAATTTCAAAAAAATAAATTATATGTATATATGTTATGCATGGTTGATGATTTGGTTGATGCGTGATGATGGTGGAAAGATCTTGTAGAGTTCACGATTATAACGATCTTATGTGCAAGTTAAATGGATTTGATTAGTTATATACGAAGCATGCACACATGTTCTTGTTAATAGTGTAGCGTATTATGAATAAGTCGTGCAATAGATCTTATTAACAACGGGTATGGTCTAAAATAAATAGTAGGTTAGGTTGCATGATCGCTAGACACAATATAAGAACCACTAGAACTCGCGTTAGAGTGCTAGAAACTGAAAACATGAATCTGTTCAACAATTACAGCCAACTTCAGTAATGAAAACTGGATTTTCTGGAGTCTAAAACGTGGCATTTCTAAATACGCTTCTAATGGCGCCGGAATCATAATTTTTAGAGGTCGTTTACTATTTTAATGAATTATTACGTTTCAACAATTAAAGCTGCATTTTTCTGCAGATTTTACGTGTTATGTTTTAAGTAATAACTTGGGGAATATTTAGAGTTAGACCATGAAATTTATACTGTAGATGGCCTTAGGTGTCCTGCGAACCTCCAACTGGAATTTCATCAATCGGATAATCGAGGATTTTTAAACGAATTTTTCCGTGAGCTGCAGTAAGAAAGTGACGAATCTGATTGCTTCTTAGTAAATGATTTTTTCATAAATTTTTGTAAAGACATAGACTCTAAAACTTTAACACAAGACCAACTCCTCCGAGGGGCACGTCACATAAAAAGATCGTAATTTTTGCAATCTCGTAAGTACGGTAAACGGACATCCCAAAACAGCCTTTTTTCGGTGAATTGAGTTATGCATGCATATGAGTTTGTAAAGTGTCGAATTTGCTACTTTTAGTGCCCGTACATGCTTAATGATTGTATGAATGGTGTATTGTGCGTCGTAGTATATATTACGAACATGTGCTTAAAAACTACTTGGTAATATATATGTGACAACCTGTATGCATGTTATTTGTTAGATACATGTAGAACTTGCGTGAATCTTAAATCGCTGGAAATATTTAAACAAGAAACCAATAGCTGTTCAACTACCTGACACTCTCTAAGGCGACTGGTCTTAATATTTTCAGAGAACTTTGTGTTACTTACATCAACCTCTTTTCTCTAACTGCTGTCATTTTCCGGGTTGCGGATAAGTCATTTGATATTGTTCTTGATAAGGCAGGATTAGACGCTGTAATGGAGCCCGAGCTTGGCCCTACACTAGGGACTCAATATGTATCAGAGGTCTCTTCGAGTCAATTATGATTACAGTTTGCATATATTTTTTCCATGTCCCTTAAAAAACCGGACGTCACTTATATGATAATATTTGAATAAATATTTGCAGGTGAAAAGAGTTCTGAAAGACGGGGTGCGGTGTCATATCAGAGGCATTAATAAAGTACTGCCCCCTTTTAACATCTCTCGATGCTTCCTTTTGCAGGTCATTAAATTCGTCCTTCTTTCCTCATATCCATTTACTGAAATTAGCGAATAATAAATTAACGAAATGCTTCCCCAACCAGTCCCCGAAATTCAAAGGACTAATATCGGGAACGTCGTTTTGTTACTGAAGTCGCTTAAAGTCGAAAACTTACTGGATTTCGATTTCATGGACCCACCACCACAAGATAAAGTTCTGAACTCGATGCACCAGTTATGGGTTTTGGGTGCATTGAGTAGTGACACAGGGAGTGTAACCGATATTGGTTTGAAGATGGTGGAGTTCCCACTCGATCCACCGTTAGCCAAAATGCTTTTAGTGGGAGAAGAGTTAGAATGTTTGGATGAAGTTGTTACAATCGTCTCGATGCTTTCGGTCCCATCCGTATTTTTCCGACTTAAAGACCAAGCAGAGAAAAGCGAAAGTGATGCCGACAGACGAAAGCATTTGGTGCCTGGATCGGACCATTTAATGTCACTAAACTTATACCAACAGTGGGAAGAAAACAAATGTCTCGGTGACTGGTGTAAGAAACATCATATGCGCTTGAGGGGCTTGAAAAGGTCCATAGTGTTCGAGTTCAACTGCTTGAGATATTAGAAAGGATAAAGATTCGTCTGACCTCGTGCAAAACAGATTAGGATACTGTACGGAAAGCAATCTTTCATACCGTCTAATGTACATGAAAATAAGCACGAAGACGTATTATATCTGAGCCTACTAATTACCAAAAACAAAAATTACGTCGAAACACCAATGGGGTGGTGGTCGATTGGCAAAGGCAAAGCTTAAAAACACATAGGTTGGAAAAGGGAAGGTCTTGATTTCAAGTCCCACAGACGACATGGGATTAAAGAAATTAGTCGTTCAAAAAAAATTACATCGAAACGTAAATAAACTTGAATTTATACCGAAACGTACCTAAAAATAAGTAGGTAAAATTCGATTACAAATTTTTACATAGTTGAATTTAAGGCTTGTTTTCCTAACGTTGCGAAAAGGACAGAGGTGGGAGAGTACGAGAACTTTATGAACGGAATGCCATGCAATCTGCACCTGAGCTCGGCTCTTTCCAGGCTGCGTGACGAAATTACGTGATGTCCCATGATCTTACACTGACGACGACGTCGTCGATAGCATACATGCAGTGTGTGACTTGTGTTGAGGCACGGTGGTTGCTTGATCTGAAGCAGTTCTTTTTCTCGGTAAAAAAATGTAGGCTTATGTAAAGATTACGGCAGAGATCGTTAAAAATTTTTAGGCTTATGTAAAGATTATGGTGGAGATCGTTAAAAAGTTTTTAGGTTTCTTATTATATGAGGCAAGTGAGTATGAGGTCATTTTAGTAATTTTACTTTAGTACGAAAAGACGTGTGTACCAAAAGACTTGTCGAGATATCGAAACATGGGGGGGGGGTACATTTTGTCGATTTTCATTGAAAAGGTCAAATATACCAGAAGTCGAGAAAATATATAATTTTATAGTATAGTTTTATTAGCTTCTCGATAATTTTATAATATAATTTTATCAACTTCGTGATACATAACAAACAAAGGTACACTACTGAATACAGCTTGTTAAAAGTCAGTGTTTCTGTTTCAAGAATGAAAAGTACATCCATCCTACCATTTGTTGTTGAGTTATTATCCAAGTCTTCTAAAAAACACATACAAAATCATCTTAACCAAAAAAAGAACTAAACAAAAGCTAACCAAGCATGAGCTTACTCAAAATGAATATAAGTTGAGTATCCAACTCCGATTGAAATTACATTACTTAGAAGTTAGAAGTAAAACAAGTCTAGTTAGGTAAGCAATTAATCAACAATTTACAAAATATTGAAAATGTTATATTTTTTATTATAAAGGCTTTACATGTAATTATATGCAAAAACTCTGAAATATTTTTACATGTTAGATTGAATTTTTTATGATATATTTAACATGTTAAATGTATGGTTCCCCGGTTCCTACTATTTTGAGTTTCCCCATTGAACCCACCCCTACTAATATATTTATATAGACTAAAAGGGTGCCCCTGCGATGCGGCGAGAAAAATAAACACTGACATGGTCCTCCGCTAAAATTGAAGTCATCGATTAGTCTATTTTATTAGTCAACCGGTTTTCGGTTAATCAATTCGGTTTATTCGGTTAGATTGGCATTTTTTGGTTTGGTTTGTTTAATTTCGGTTAATAGCCAAACTCAAACCTGGGCTAAAACTTTTGCTTAGAAATACATAAAATTAAGGTATGAATACATAAATGGATGTATAAATACATGAAGTGAAAGTATATGGAAATGATCATATAGGAAGTTTATTTTGGCTAGGAAGTGTAGGAAGCAATAGGATTAGGACATGTGGCAACATTTAAAATAAAGAAAAAAGGTATTTTAGTCAATCCAACCCTTTATTCTTCCTTTTCAAAACCCAGTAACTTCAAAACCCACCATTTTCAAAACCCACCATCTTCAACCATTTCTTCACTTTCTATCTCAATAATCACTACATTATAGTGCGATTTTAATCACCAATCAATGATTCAAACATCCGATCAACGTGTTCTTCAGCTTTTTTGAAGAAAACCCTGTTTAATTTCATACAAAATCTCGTTTTTTCCGGTGATTTTGAAGATAATCACTCGATCCGTTTGATTCGAGCGCTGATAAGTGTTTCAATCATTCAAAATTCGTCAATTGTTGAAGAAATTACTTCGATCCATGTAAGAAATTCTTTAATTTCATTTTTATGATATGGGTTTTTGATTTAGTCATTGCGTTTTACGATCTTGGCGAGGGTCCGGGGGCAGCGCCCCTGGTAGCGGGGTCCAAGGGGCAGAGTCCCTGGCTCGATTAAATTGCTGTAATAAAAATGCACCAGAAAAATTAATTTTCTGTAAATTGCCTCTGGAAACTGCATTCGTAAACTGCATTGGTTCAGACATTTCACAGCACAAACTATTCACAGCACAGACAAAACTATTGCGTTTTACGTAACTGGGGGTTTTTCTATTGCGTTTTACGCAACTGGGTTTTTTTTTTTTTTTTGAAAATATAGCAATAGTATACTCGTTTTAAAGATTAAAAAACGCTCGTTTTTTGGTGCAATTTTTATAAAAAAAAATAATGTCGTATGAAAGAGTTATTAACGTTTAAAAAATGGGGGGGAATTGGAGGAGAGAGAAACTATTGTCTTGCATTGACTAGAATACCCCTAAACAAACTCACGCGTCTCTTTTCTTCCTTTCAATTTCCATCATTTAATCTTAGCCATTGATTAACTAAATGGATGGTTAAGATCAGTTAGCCTTCTTAGCCAAATAAACTTCCTATTGTATCTCCACCCTGAAAGTATAAATACATAAAATAAAGGTATAAAATATGAAATACATTAACGGAAGGTACAAAAACTAGAAATATATGAAACTATGAATAGTTCGGTTTGGTTAATTTTTGTTAAACGAGGGTACAAAAAAATTGATAACCAGTTGTGGTTAATTCGGTTTCGATTAATTGGTTTTCAGTTAATTCAGTTTTTAGTTGATTTCGGGTGGTTTCGTCTGTTTTTGGTTCGGTTTCCGTTAATGCTCGCCCTTAGATACTCATAATCACATAACAAATCAATTTTTTAACATAAGAAATTATGACAATACTATGCTCAAATTAAAGAAAATAAAATACTCGGTTTTATGGTGTAGTTTTTTTTAAAGATATTAACATACAAAAAAGTTATGACCGTTTAGTAATCATGGGTTGTTTGTCTTTATAAGAGGATAAACTGTAACTATTAACAAGTTATCTATATAGAGAATGGTTATCATACATTACGAGTAATCGTACATTACCGTACGTTACTATCCTGACCATCAGATCAGGGTGATTAAAGCGTGATTAAATTGATGATGAGAAGCGGTGGCAAAAACGTAATTATGCTATCAAAAGCTTAAAATCGTCAATTTAATCTATCAAATTACCTGGCTATATCTTCTTCTCAAATTATATATAATAATAATTTGTGTCGATCTTGGCTACAGTTTCGGTTTCCAGTTTTTGGTCACCTATATCTGCCGGTCATCACCATTGGTATACGGTAGTTTCTTTGGAACAACAACACACATGTCATCCACCCACCGATAACTACTGCCCTGCCCCAAATCCAGCTCCTGCGACAAAAGAAATCGAAAGCGGCAACTGATTCCCTGAATCGTCACTCCAGGTTTGCGAATGCTCATTTTTTGCGACTGTTCATTTTTTTTCTAGAGTTTTGTGAGAATTTGATTCTTCTATATCTACAATTATGTGTATGAGCACCATGATTTTTATTGTTTATATTATCTTTGATTTTTAAATTTATGAAACTTATCTTTTATTCGAGGAGAAATACAAAGGGGTCGTTAGCTCATGGAAGAAGAAGAAGGCTTGCACGAAGAACATCCATGGTGAGTGCTCAAATTTTACACTCTCATTTCTCTCCGTATATTCATTTGTATTTTTATCTGTTTAAGTATAAATTATTTTGCACAGTAGAAACATTTGCATATTGCATGCACAATTTAACTACAACACTTACAGCACATGATGTCTTAATTTGGGATATCTCTGTGAATTAAACTCAGGTCAACTAAACTTATATATATGTTTATATGCAAGAAAGTGGGTTATATAAAATTTCAAATTTAACTTTTTCCAGTTTCAGTCACATGAATTGGCTATCTAAGACACACCTCCATGGGGTTATGAACTAAGTTGGGACGGCGAAAAGAAGAGAAGGCGATTCAGGCGGGGTAATGAACTAGGTTGCGGCATCGAAAATAAAAGAAGGCGATTTCAGCAGGAAACAGTGTTACGACTGGATCTGAGAAGGGCCAGAAGACCTTGAAGATATGTTTATTGTCTGCATTTTCACAATTTATCTGAAATCAATCTCCATTTGGGAGTTGGTGGTCGTTTGATTTTAAGAAAATCAGTGTCTAAAACTTCTTATAGTGATAAATTTGTGTCGTGTGAAAGAGGTTCCAACTTCAAAACCATGGTTCACTCTCAATAATGGTGTCTAAAGTTTGTATTTTTGGTTTTCCCAATTGTATTTGCTTTGTATAGCTGCTATACCTTCTTTAGTGACTTGAGCAAAATGAATTTTGGTCTTTGTTTTTTCTTTGTAGAAGATGGTATAGTGCAGATTGTTGCTGAATTAGTTACTTACAGATGTGTCAACACTATAGTTAAGATCACTATTTTAGCCAGTTTTAAAAATTGGATTTTTTTTATTGTAAACTCAAATCGACAGATGCGTCTACACTACAGTTGATGATTGCTATTTCTGCCAGTTTTAAAAATTGGCTTTTTTTATTGTAAGCTCAAATCGACATTAAGGGTTGCGTTTAGTAGACGGTGAGGTCCCCCTATGAGAAAAGGTCAACTTTAATAAACTTTTGTTGTGATGTTTCTAATGTGCATTGTGTTGATTGAAATTTGATTTTGCATCTGCAGATGTACCTATGTCTTCAGCTTGTGTGCTTAATTTAACATATCATGCATGATGGATAGTATTTACATTTAAATGGGGTTGATTTGATTTGTAAATTTAAGACCAATCTTTTAGACGATTGCAAGTATGTTAATAGGTATCTAGAGGCTTAAGTTGGTGTGATTGACAAGGTTCAAATACAGCAAAAGTACGTCTGCTATAATTGGATTTTCATATATTTATGTTGAAGAGGCTATAGATTTTACGTTATCTTATGATGATCTTAAGGGTTCTTTTGTTTTTTTTTTGTCTAGGTTGACAACCTTGGAAAGGATTCTCTTGTGAATTGTGCAACGACAAGCATGTCTTCTAAGTTGTTATCGGGCGACTCTGAGTTTTTCCGCAAATTGAGTATGCTTTTATTATTTTTCTGAAAGTTCCATTTTGGTTTACCCTTTCATGCGTGTAATGATGATTCCTTATTTTTTTTCTTCTAACTCGTTCTTATGCAGGTGCAATACCCCAGGCAGCAAGGTCCGGGGTCAAGCGACATCACCATGAACCTCATGTTAACAGAGGACATGGATTGGCAACAGGCAGCAACAACTCCCTTCCCCGGCCACGAAAGAGAAAAAAAAGAGTGTCAGTGCCCCTCGCGCAGCGCGCGAGCGGGAATTCTTCTAGTCAAAATACAAAATTAGAACCCCAAAATTGTCGTTGAAGTTTGAAAGGCGGTTTCGACAGAAGCTAAACGAGAGCGGTGAACAAGAAACGAGTATCGATTTGAACTGAGGAATGACGATTACAGCATTAGGAGGTATCGATTAAATCATCTGCTCGTCGATTTGTTTTCTTCTTTAATCACACGATTTTAGTAGTAGAAAATCTCATACTGATAGGTGGTTTTATTGTATCTTGAACAAAAATTGAAGCTAAACGAGTGAAGAGGAGCAAGAAACGCAACGATCCGGTGCACTCTACCAGCATAAATCCAGGTTTCTTCTAAAAAAATCCAAATACTAGGGTTTGATGAACTAGCGTTATTTGATATGAACTAGAGTTATTTGATATTGATTGATTGATATGAACTAGCGGTATTAGATTGATTGATATTAGACGATTGATTGATATGAACTAGCGGTATTAGATTGATCATCCCCCCGTCCCCTGTATTAGGTTAAGTTTTGATATTGGGGCTTTCTCTCTTTGATCTAACTTGCCTTTTGTTTAAACAATTAACGAATGTTGTATTAGGTTAAATTTTGATATTGGGGCTTTTGATCTACCTTGTCCTTTGTTTTCATCCGTTTTTAAGCATAATTTTGGTGGAGTTGGATGAAAATAATAACGCATCCAATGAAAACAATAACGCCTGTTGTATAAGATCTGTTGTAGCACAACCAATGAAAATAATAACGCCTGTTGTTATATGAAAAAGGTAATTTGCTTGATTTATTTTGTTTTGAAATATGAATGTAGGGGTTGCTGATGATAACAAACAAACCTCGCAAGTTAAAGTTAAATAAAAAGCAACAGAAACTAAATCTTGAAGATGATGATGATTTTGAAGCACCAATTAAAGACTTGATAGGCAAAACGGCCGAAAACACAAAAAAAGAGGGCAAAGACTTTAACTGACCAAGATGATGATGACTTTGAGGAGCCCACAAAAAAGAAACCATCGAAACAAGACAAGCAGATGTATCCTACAATGGGTAAACAGACGATTAACAAATCGGAACCAATTAGGACGGAACCAAGACCGTACTATGAATATCATCATGATGTAATAAGCCTTAGGTGTAGTCCTTCAGGTTTCTTGGATACAGTAAGACAATTTACAAAAGCACAGGTAGCGGATGTGAAAAGCATTGGATTTGGTCATGTTCTTGATATAAAGGTTAATCATATAAGCACACGTCTAGGTTATTGGCTCGTACGAAACTATGACGAGCAATACAACACACTAAACATCGGAAATCATAAGATACAAATCACAAGAGATTCAGTACATGATGTGTTTTGTATTCCTAAAGGACAAAATCCAGTACGGGAAAAAAATAAGCCTCGGAAAGGAGAGATAGTTGAAAAAAATACTGCTACTCAAGGGGTCGAGACAACTATTGATCAGTTCAAAAACCAATGGCCAGACACCAACAGAATTACTCATACATTAGTTGCAAAAGCTATAAAAAACAAACAAATGACGGCAGATTATTCAAGTTAAATTTTTTAGCCTACTGGAACACGTTGTTTGTAGAGATTACAAAGTCAACAACGGTTAAACAAAGTTTTCTACTTGCCATTGACAAAGAGGAAGGCATTTCGAAGCTGGATTAGTGCTCGTTTGTTTTAGAATCGCTTAAACGAACTAGACAAGGTTGGAAAAACTGGACCCACAATACAATGGACCGGTTGCATTTCTAACAGTATGTTTTGTAAACATCTTTAATGTGTAAGCTAATACACTATTGTTAGTAGTAATTTGGTTTTTTTTAAACAATTATATGTAGCTTCTATACACCTATGATTTCAACAAAAGGCACAAAATTTTCAATGAAGTTGTCGAACTGCCTGTCATAAAGTATATAATATCTGGTATGATCGACGACATGGAAGAGTATTTATACGACAATGGGCCGCTGTCAGATGTTGAAGATTATGATGAAGTTGACAAAGACGAAGAAACGCATGACAATCTCTAGGATCAACAACATGCGACTGCCTCGGACATCAATAGCGATGATCATTAAAATGAACAGGCTCCGACAACGCCATTCGAAAACGTAAATCAACAAACTTCGACGTTATTGACGGACCTGATCACTGACAACATCCCATTACACGAGGCTACTGCAGTACAAGAAAACCTCACCGCATTTGAAACGATAGATCAGCCTACTACAGATACGGATGATTTCACAATACCACCGATCAGCCTACTACAGATACGGAGGATTTCACAATACCACCAGTGGATACCACAAAGGTCTACAAAAGAAGAAACCAGGCTGGTGAAGATTCAATCGACGAATGTTACGTACCATCAACTACCAATTGGTTTGAGGGCTAGAATCCTAGTGAACATATTTCAGAGTTGAACCTAGAAGATATGGGCATCGGGTCACAAACACAAAAAGAACTTGACTACTGATCCACTCCGCTTCAACTAACCGGGGTGATCTATGATGATGCTGCGCGGGAAGCCTCAAACAAAAATAAGAAGGTACACTCTTTTGGATTTTTGTTTATGATATTATTAATAACGCATGCTTTAAGAACCTCATATTACAGTAGAATGCTTGTTTATGATATTAGAAAAATAACGCCTGTACAATACTAAAAATCACGCTAGTTTAAAAAAATAATAACGCATTTTAGTTTAAGAAATTAATAACGCATGATTTGAGTCAGGCTTTTGTATTACTATAACTGGGTCCAGTTAGTGAAGACCATGTTGTTGTTTGCATGGCATGCTATAGTGGCTCGATTTTTATTTGTGGTGTTTAGGCTATAACTAAGCCCAATATAGATCACTGGAACAAGAGGCCCGTTAGCATAAGTCTTGATTTCATAAATAGTGGAATGGGCTTCGAATGATATAGACTACACAGGAGATTAAGCTGTTGGGCCAATTTCTGAGGAGAAACATTGGGCTGTTTGGGCCAATTTATTAGGAGTAACATTGGGCTATGGTCTTCTGAAAAGGAAAAAATTGAACTAAATTTAGTTTGAAATAAAGCCCATGATTAACAAAATGGACGAGAACATATATAAAAATAAAAATTATGCTACTTAGATAGATAATAATGCATGATATTATTAAAACTCCAATTCTGCAGCTGTTGTTGAAAACAATGGACAGGAATATAAATAAATACATTTCTCTGGTTACGGAAATGAACAATATCGTTACGGACGCAAAGGAAAAGTGTTTCTGGGATCCAGATATAATGAGAATGTGTAAAAGATGGGATGATGCAGTTAAAAATACCGTGACGACTGATTAAGTAAGTTCTGGAGGTGATGAGGCATTTCAAAACAAAGTTGTAGAGGGTGGCGATACAATTCAAGAGTTAGGAGGGGATGGAGATGCAACCGTGGAAGATGAAAACACAGGAAAAAGAAAAGGTAGATAAGAATTTGTGTTATTTCTTAAGATTAACGGTAATTTAAGTTCAATAATGACAAAACGTTCGTGATTTTATAGGATGTCATGATGTTGATAATATGACATATGATGATGGGGGTATTTCAGACTCATGCCTGGCTGCATTACAAACCATCGAACCAGGTGTATACAAGCATACGACAGAAGGTAACAAATACGATCATTGCTAAATTATTAACCGTATTCTAACTTGTGTTTACAAAAAAATTAACCTACTCGAACATACAAACAGTGACACAAGCAGATGTGGTACACCAAATGGACCAAGCTGTAAATTTAGCAGAGTCCAGTCAGCAAAAAGCACAAAGTCTGAATACAATAACCGAGTCAATGTTGAATGAGCTTGAAAAGATAAACCCTGACGTCTATGGTAAAGAAATGCCTCCCACCACATCCGCTAAAGAAACAGATGAAGTGACGGATTCAGAAATGCAGTCGGTGGAGACGCTTTTAAGATTGGCTCCCATCCTACAAACAACAAATGAAAGTAAGCAAAAAAACTCCCATGTCTGCTAACAAAAAGAAAAACGAAAAACGAATGGCAGAATGTTGAGGGAAAAGAACGAAAAACGAATGGCAGAATTAGGTGACGCATACAGATCACCTTACTGCAACAGGATAACCAGCTTATATGAGCCATTTCTGGAACGTGACCAGACGATCATCTGTTACCTCTTAGCTCCAGTCGGAGATATTGGGTAAGATGTTTTGTCTCTTTTAAACCGCTTAAAATCTTGATCTCTTTTTAAACTGTCCTTTTTGGTTTTAAACAACAGCTCATTGATATACAAGTCTGAAAAGGGAGTCGAAACACTAAAAATCATTTTTGAAAGCTTTCACCCATCGCAATACATAGCTTCAAATGGAGTGGACGCGTTTGTAGATGTGTTAAACTTTGAAGAGAAAAAAAGGGACAAAAAATCATCAACCTACAGGCTGTTCTTGCCAAGTACAATGATTGTAAGTTTTTCCATAATAATCACGCATGTATGTATTTTACTATGTTAAATCACACATATTGAATTGTAATCACGCAAGTTATATGATATCACGCATGTTGAAAGTTAATGCACACATGTTTAAGGTTAACCAAGCATGCTATATGATAATCACGCCTGTTGAAAGTTAATGCACACATGTTTAAGGTTAACCAAGCATGCTATATGATAATCACGCATGTTGAAAGTTAATGCACACATGTTTAAGGTTAACCAAGCATGCTATATGATAATCACGCCTGTTTAAGCTTAATGGACAGATGGAAAAAAATCACCATAATTTTTGCAGCCTGACGAAATGTTTGGGCCAAAATACACAGACAATGATCGATTAAAAGTATTTGCACCAAGCCTAGACGATATACTGTCTAAGTATCAGGTCAAGAAAGTTGACACAGTGGATCTTATCTTCATTCCAGTACTACTATCTGATCATTTCTGGTGCCTATGCTTTCACTTGAAAAATGGCGAAATTGAGTTAATTGATAACTCTTGGTTTGACGAATCGTTTAGCAAACGCTACCGTGGGCGCCCCGAAAAGCTGGTAATTCTTGAATACTTAGCTTTATATACAAAAACAACTATATATTATAATGACTAGGTACTAATATGATTTTTTATCGTGATTATAGCGAAGAGTTCTAGTTCTATACCTAAAAGACAAGATACGACAAAAAGAGTGGATAACAAACTTGGAAACAGCAAGCATAATTCGAAAGGAAATGGATTGGAGAACTCTTCAAAACGGATTTGACTGTGGTGTCTTCACTATGAGACATATGGAGACGTACAAAGTCAAATCACCATGGAATCCGGGGTTTGGTAATTCTTGAATACTTAGCTTTATATACAAAAACGACTATATATTATAATGACTAGGTACTAATATGATTTTTTATCGTGATTATAGCGAAGAGTTCTAGTTCTATACCTAAAAGACAAGATACAACAAAAAGAGTGGATAACAAACTTGGAAACAGCAAGCATAATTCGAAAGGAAATGGATTGGAGAACTCTTCAAAACAGATTTGACTGTGGTGTCTTCACTATGAGACATATGGAGACGTACAAAGGCAAATCACCATGGAATCCGGGGTTTGGTAATTCTTGAATACTTAGCTTTATATACAAAAACGACTATATATTATAATGACTAGGTACTAATATGTTTTTTTATCGTGATTATAGCGAAGAGTTCTAGTTCTATACCTAAAAGACAAGATACGACAAAAAGAGTGGGTAACAAACTTGGAAACAGCAAGCATAATTCGAAAGGAAATGGATTGGAGAACTCTTCAAAACGGATTTGACTGTGGTGTCTTCACTATGAGACATATGGAGACGTACAAAGGCAAATTACCATGGAATCCGGGGTTTGTGAACGAAGATAAAGACCATTCAAGATTCACAACTTCGATTCTTGCGGTACTGGTATCTTAGTAAGATTGTATTGTCCGACTACAATCTTATAAGGAAAGAAGTGTATGACAAAGCTAAGGAATTTACAAAGAACGCAAGCACCATAGATGTTTTGTGCGATCTAGATAACAAAATTAGGGACCGATTGGATCAGTTCTTCAACCTTGACAAAGTGAAACAAAATGCTACGTCGTAGAACTACTTTGTTGCAAACATATTTGACATGTTCGTTTTTTAATTTTATTTTTAATTAATTCTTAAATTTGCTGATTACTTATAAACTATGATATCAGATAACATGAAAAATGTAAAAACAATGGGAATATTTGGTTACTAATAGCAAGGTGTTTTGGTTAATGACTTTAAAGTGTTATACCTTGTTGGGGGCAGCCATGTGCAGCTAGAGCGCCGCTGACTGTCTGCGTTGAGGATTTTATCGAAGGCCGTCCAAGTGGGAGATTGTTGGATTTATATGTACGGGTTCGATAAGTCAACGCTGCTGACCGAGCTATGACCCGTAAGAGTTACACCTTGGGCAACGAACATTAAATCCACTTAACTCGATTAACTGGTGATCACGAACAATTAACGGGACGAAATATATAATTATCTAGAATAATTATATATCCACGAGAAACGGGATTTATTATTTATACACGTTATAAATAATTTAACGTTTAATTACTTATGTAATTAAACTTTGTCTTTACGGGCTTTGTATCACGTTTGGACTTGTACTAGTCGTATTGGGCCTTGTAGGGCCAAAAGATAATTAGTGATGGTTATTAGGGTTTATGAGATAAAACCTAATCACCTATTTATAATATATATACACTAATATCTTGAAAAGAAAAAAAACAACAACAGCAAAGGTTGTCGTCATCTTTTAAAAGGGTGTGATTCCCTTTTTGTTTTTGTTCTTTGGTGATACGATTAGAAAAACAAAGAGACAACAGCCGCCACTTCAATATAAATGTGTTGCCTCTTTTCTCTTTTGTGATTCTTGTTTCGCGAGGTACATCCGGTTACCGTGTTTGTGTTCTAGCACTCGTTCGTTGTATCTTGGTGTCTCACACGGTTAATTATGTTCTAGCACTCGTTCGTTGTATCTTGGTGTCTCACACGGTTAATTATTAACCACAAGGTATATTTAATCTCATCGGTAGATTAATTTTATATATTGTATTTGCATGTTTGTAACCATGATCCTGTTCGATTCACTTTTGGTGTTGATTAATATATTTATTCCGCTGCGTATTTATTAATTATATATTTAGTTAATAAAATATATCAAACCTGTTTTGATAAAAAAAAATGACACCACTGAATCCCAACAGTGGTTTCAGAGCCACGCTTACAACATGCAAATCGGAACCGGTCCTTTTAACCGGTTATAGATCTCAAACTTTAACTTGTTTAAAGTTTCAGATCTAAATATTTCTTGGGCAAAAAGTTATTTGGTCAAAAGTTTTATTTATTTTTATTTGACCAAAAGATTGCCCACTTTAATATGATTGTGTTTGTACTTGTATTTTTGTTATTGTTTTGTTTTATGGTTTTGGCCCACTTTGTGGCTCAAAGTTGTAATAGATTAGGGTTTCAATTTTGTTATATTTTATATTATAATATAAAGTTGAAGACCCGAAGACAAAACAGAAGACATTACAGGAATCAAGGAGCTGCTGAAGACAACTAGATGCACTAGGTCCATCCTTGTGGTTGTTTGTTACCCCGTGACCCAGTTTGGTCTTGCTATTTGGCTCTAGCAAGATCAAATAAAATGGCCTAAAGATTTACATATTTATTTTTGCTATTATGGTTGCTTTTATCATATAAATTGTTATATTACAACCAACCTAATACCAAACTTTTAGAAGGTGTTTTAAAATGTTCACAATCAATTATAATAAGTTCTAAATTGATTTTTACAACTTGTAAATATTTGTTATAAAACAAAATAGTTTATTTTAAAATAAATAATAACCATTAGAGTTTTTGAAATTTAACAAGTTTTTAACTTTCTAAAACTCATAACTTAATAGTTTTAAAACTATTAACTTTTAAATGGTTATACAAGTCGCGACAAACTTAGTTTTAATAGGTTATTTAAAATTAAGTGTCCTGAGAGATGAAAGGGTTCATCAAGAGTGTCACGACTAAATATGTACTAATATTGGCTCTTACGACCCTATTTGGTAAATATTAAATTAACCCATAATTAAAATCAATAGTCTATGCCATCCTATCACAAGCTACACTTGGAACGTAAAAGCGAACCATCAGTGTTTGGAGCCACAGCACCACACTTGATGTCTAGCATATCCTTCCAAGGTGCAAGGGTTTCGTTGATACATCCGGCCCTTCCACAAGTACCTCTTTTAGGACGACTATTACTTTTTCTTTTCTCACCACATGCTCCAGCTGTCTCGAAAGTAGAAAGTCGGCATAGATGAGGCTAAACGTATCAATGCATAGACAAGAGTTGTCTTAGCGGCCTCATACTCGAGAGTTGTGCAATTCTCACAATTGACACTCGTTGTCAGTCTGCCTAGTCACTTACTAAAGTGCATGCCACAACTGTCTTTACTGCTGACATAGCCAGATTCTCATTCCTTGTTCTAATTACTGTAATGGGTCATTAATTAAATAAGGAAATATACATCAAAAATACTAGTTAAAATCTCTTTGCTTATGTAACAGATGTCTAATGAAAACAACTCCTTCGTTCTCAAGTCTATACTTGAGAAGGAAAAACTTAATAACACCAACTTTCTCGAATGGCACCGCAATCTGAGAATAGTTCTCAAGATGGCGAAAAAGCTATATATCTTAGATGGGCCAGTCCCTACCGAGCCTGAAAGTAACACTACTGCCGCTCGTAAGGCACTGGAAAAGCATAACGAGGATGCCGTTGAGGTAGCCTGCCTTATGCAAGCCACCATGTCTCCTGAACTTCAGAAGAACATGGAAGATAAAGATGCTTATGACATGATCCAGCAACTGAAAGGCATGTTTCAGAAACAAGCCCGACAGGAGCGATATGACACCATGAAGCAGCTCATAAGCTGTAAAATGCAAGAAGGATCGTGTGTCAGTACTCATGTGCTTAAGATGAAAGGGTACATTGACCAGATGAACAAACTTGGTTATCTCCTGCAAGATGAAATGGCAGCGGACTTCATCTTGAACTCTCTCCCTAGCTCATATGACCAGTTCATTATGAACTATAATATGAATGCTTGGGTGAAGACTGTGCCTGAGCTACATGGTATGCTCAAAACGGCCGAGATGAACATTCCACATAAAACCAACCAAGTTTTGGTGGTCAAGTCTGGTGGTGTTAAGAAGCCCAACAACAAGAAAAGGGCTCATAACAGCAAAGGCAAGAAAATGGTTGTTATTGCTGCCAAATCTGCCACCAACAACAAGCAGGTTGCTAAACCACCCCCTCCTCAGGAGCGTCAGTGCTTTGAATGCAACCAAATGGGACACTGGAAAAGGAACTGCCCACAACATCTAGCCAAGCTGAAGGCGAACAAGGCCAATAACATTGGCACTTCTTCAGGTATTCTCATTTATGTTATTGAACTTTTTACTGTCTCCAGCAACACATGGGTATTTGATACCGGGTGTGGTTACCACATCACTAATGTTTTGCAGGAGCCTGAAAAGTGGACGAAGCTGAAACAAGGCGACATGGAACTCATCGTTGGTGATGGGAAAAGAGTGCCCGTTCTTGCAACCGGTACATTTCATTTTTCATGTCCTTCTGGCCTTGTAGTTAATTTAAACAATTGCTTGTTTGCACCTGGTATAACTAGAAACATTATTTCAGTTTCCCTTTTGTTTGAACAAGGTTTCAAGTACGTTTTTAATGGTATTTCTATTTCTACCTACTTGAATGATGTCTTTTATTTTGAGGCTAAACCTCGAAATGGTATTTATGAGATTGATGTTCAAACATGTAATAACATATATCATCTTTCTAAGCGTAACAAATTTGGTATTAATGAAACCTTTCTATGGCATTGTAGACTTGGCCACATAAGTAAGGCACGCATAAAATGGCTCCAACCCGAGGGGATTCTTGAATCCACTGGACAGGACTCCTTTAATGATTGCGAATCTTGCTTAGCTGGCAAACTCACAAAGCGTCCCTTCACTGGTGTTGGTGAACAGGCCAATGGTCTACTAGGACTCATTCACACTGATGTATGTGGCCCTTTCAGAACCATGACAAGAAACCATGAAAGATACTTCGTTACTTTCATCGACGATTATAGTCGATATGCTTATGTCTATCTTATGAAGCATAAGCATGAAAATTTTGAAAAGTTCAAAGAGTTTCAAAATGAAGTAGAAAACCAACTTACTAGAAAGATAAAAAATACTTCGATCAGATCGAGGTGGCGAATACCTCAGCTTAGAGTTCCTCAATCATCTCAAAGAGTGTGGAATAATTTCAGAACCCACTCCACCTGGCACACCCCAACTTAATGGCGTGAGCGAGAGGAGAAATCGAACCCTACTTAATATGGTTCGATCGATGATGTGTAGAACTAACTTGCCTCACTCCTTTTGGGGTCATGCTCTTATGACTGCCGCCCGCATTGTCAAACTGGCTCCGACTAAAAAGGTAAACAAAACTCCATATGAGATATGGCATGGGCGTAAACCCGATTTGGAATACCTAAAAGTATGGGGATGTGATGCATACATCACAAGTGAAGCTGATGATAAGCTCGATCCTCGAGGCGAAAAGGTTGTTTTCATCGGATACTATAAAAGAAGCGGATATTATGTCACACCCCGACCACGTTAAAACAACAAACCATGGCGGAAACGTCGGGGGGTGTTGCAACAGAATTATTGTTTCACAACCATGGTAACCAAATGTTTTGTTTTATTGAATTATTATGTAATGTACATTGTCTTTAAATCAAAACAAACAAACTACATATTGTTATGACTGTTTTTAAGTCACTAAGGCCTCGTCCAGGTCCTATGTGACACAAACTTCCTAGCAAGCATCATCAAGCAATATCACCTGAAACATATGTAAAAAGTAAAGTCAGCAAAGAAATTGCTGGCGAGTACATAGGTTTTGTGGGAGTATTGGATTCATGGCTCGTTTATATGTTGCAGTACCTCGTTAGACTACAAAAGTCAAAAATACAAACCTCGTTTTGAAAAGTGTATTGCAACATAATTAACCAACTCAAATCAAATTGGTTATAGTTTATAAAATCTCGTAGCCATGAGTCTTAACCCAAAAACATTTGTTTTAGTAAAATAATTTGGAAACACCTCGTAAAAGCTCGTTAATAAAACTCGTATGGTTTATATCGTTTCGAAAACCTCGTTGTGTGATATCGTTTCAAATCGTTTTCCCAAGTGCACTAAATAATGACACGCAATGTAATATGATAGAATCACTTATATATAAGAAGTACCAGCGGCGTATCTACCATGATTCTATCATACTACACCCATCCCATTATTTAATCACTACCCAAAGCCAATCGTTTAATTCGTTTATCTCGTTTCAAATCGTGTATCTTGTTTCAAATCGTTTAACTCGACCCAAAATCGTATTCGTTTTAATAGTGAAAAATACTTTTGGTCGTCTCGTTAACAACATTCAAACCTTCGTGACTCGTTTAACTCGTTTCTCGTTTCGTATTAACAAACCACCAAAGGGTAAGTTAACAATCATCAGGTTCGGTCGTTACCTACATAACCCCCACACATAACCATGGGTGTAGTCTGATAACGGGATTTGTCAGATCCTATGGTACCATAACCTAATACTGGTCGGCTTGATCAGAGCTAATGAATGTCATTCGTTATGTAATTACAACCAACAAGTCTTGTTCACCTTATTGAAATCGTTCTTAGTTTTGTATAAACCATCTTAATCGTTTTTGAAATCATCGTTTAAACCTTGAAAATCGTTTTGTACATATGATTCACCCCAAAACAATTGAAAACAGTAAAATAGGGGGACTATGTACTCACTTGAGATTGTAGGGTATCCTTAATTTTGTGAACTATCGATGCACGGGCAATCAAGGAATCAAGTGGTACCTAGTATCGGATTGCTAGATAAATAAATCGACACCTAAATCGGGAGATAGGATAGAATGAGGTTCTATAAATCAAATGAGTAATTAAACTCATGTGGTATGATTTAATAGTCCCATCATTCTGATTTGGAAGTCTACCTAAGTGCTTTTGACCCGTTTCGACACATTATGGTAACATAAGCTACCATAAGGCGTCGTTAGCGTATAACTATGTTCGGATGGTAATCTATGTGCTATGCCAAGTCTTACATGCCCAATTATCCCTAAACATGTTACTAAATCAGATTACAAGTCAAAAATATGTTCACATAGTCAAATTACGGATTTTAGCTTCAAAAGGGCATTTTGGTCATTTCCTATGGGCATACAAGCTAACTAGCAAATGACTAACCGATCCTACGTGATCATAAGGTATAACCTCAGTGGTTATTCCCTATGCAATTATGATCACTAACTAAGCTTGGTCGGATCCAAAGATCGACCAGACGGGTCGGGTTCGGAAGTATAAGCGGTTGTTTAGACCGCTTATCTTACGACCCTAAACAAGCACAAACTAATAGTGTCGACTTAGACATGTCAAAACATGTCTAACCTACTGATTTGGTATCAAAACAAAGTGTTTTGATACCCTAAAGTAGTTCCGTTGCAAAATGCGTGCTAAAACGCATTTTGACCGAAACTTTGACTCGACACTACAACTAGATAACGTGGTAATCAGCGGTTATAATCGCGAAGGATTATAACTATCGTGATTACAATCACGTGTCAAAGTTCAATTGAACTTTGACTTGACCAATTGATGGTCAAAACCGAAAGTCAAACTGTTGGCCAAACTGTTTGACTTTCTGCACTACATAAGGAAAAAGCAAGAAAAAGAATAAAAGAAGACTCACAATAGTCTTTGCTATCTTTTCTACAAAGAAGACAAGTCCCAAATCAGTTGAGAGAGCTTCCAAAGCAGATAAGAAGGGAGGAAATGAGGAATGAGCAAATGAAACAATGGATGGTTTGGCTATTTATACTTGTTGGTGATGAACAAGATTATCACAAGTGGATTGTTTAGCCATTAAGCAATAAATCTCATCCATACAAGTGTTAGGAGCAGGTGCAAAGCCTTGGAGAGGTGGTAACTTGGTTACCACACAAAGAAATTGCAAGTTTGGCCCCTGAAATTACAAACTGTTGCTGAAAACACACATTCTGCCCAGATGAGGCGCTCGCGTAGCGCGACGGCATAGGCAGGAGGGCTCGCGCTACGCTACGGTGTATCAGATTCAGCAAAGTTTCAAAAATGACAGAAATGGTCCCTGCACGCGTTTAAAGCCTTTTTCGATGCGTTTAAACCCCGTTAACCTCATTTCAAGGCTCTAAAATGAAGTTAAAGCATAGGGGACTCAAAACATGTTCAAAAATATCTCGGATGTCGGTTCGTTTGATCGTACAATCGCGTTGTTCGGTTAATTACGACGGAAGTCGTAACGAACGCAAAATCGATCCAAATTAAGCGACGAATGGAATTTTTGCATGGCGATCACTAAAATAAAAATATTTTAGTGTGTACAAAAATTTTGGATGTCCAGATGTGTCCAGAACGTAAGATACGCGCGAAAATGCAAACTTACGCCGTTTTTGACACTTTTAGTCCCTGAAAGATCATATAAGCATGTTTTCGCACACCGAACCTATCAAAGCTTATTTCTAAGCCATTTTAGGTTATATATGGTATGTTTAACCTATGATCAAGTTCCGGACTGTTCGACACCATACGAATCGGTATAGTTTCGCAGTTTGACACAAATAGTCCCTGCGATCGAATGAACTTGTTTTCGACACACCAAACTGTGACATCTGTGCCTTCAAGACCATCGAACAAATACCAAACCAATGAAATTTTGTGTTTCATAGTTGGGATTTGTGAAAATATGTGTATCGTTTGCACATATCAAATTCTTGTTCGATTTCGAGCTCTAAATCGCTTTCTGGAAAGTTATACGCAAACTGGTGTGTAAACGCAGTCAGTTTAATGCGACAAACACTCCGGAATAGTTAAATAGGCTTAACATACCTTAAATAACCTTCAAATAACTTAGAAATAAGTTTTGGATGGTTTGGTGTGTCGAAAACAAGTTTATTCGATCGCAGGGACTATTTGTGTCAAACTGCGAAACTATACCGATTCGTATGGTGTCGAACAGTCCGGAACTTGATCATAAGTTAAACATACCATATATAACCTAAAAATGGCTTAGAAATAAGCTTTGATAGGTTCGGTGTGCGAAAACATGCTTATATGATCTTACAGGGACTAAAAGTGTCAAAAACGGCGTAAGTTTGCATTTTCGCGCGTATCTTACGTTCTGGACACATCTGGACATCCAAAATTTTTGTACACACTAAAATATTTTTATTTTAGTAATCTCCATGCAAAAATTCCATTCGTCGCTTAATTTTGGTTCGTTTTCGCATCCGTTTGAATTTCGTCGTAAATAACCGAACAACGCGATCGTACGACCAAACGAGCCGACATCCGTGATGTTTTCAAGCATATTTCAGGTCCCCTATGCTTTAACTTCATTTTGGAGCCTTGAAATGAGGTTAACGGGGTTTAAACGCATCGAAAAAGGCTTTAAACGCGTGCAGGGACCATTTCTGCCAATTTTGAAACTTTGCTGAACCTGATACACGCTAGCGTAGCGCGAGCCCTAAGGCCTATGCCCTAGCGCTACGCGAGTGCCTCATCTGGGCAGAAACATCATTTTCAGCAACAGTTTGCAAATTCAGGGGCTGTTTGTGCAATTTCTTTGTGTGGTGGGCAAGTTTGTGTGTTCACCAAGGCTTCTAATCAGCTTGTAACACATGTATGGCTAGGATTAATGCTTAATGACCAAGCAAAACACTTGTGATGATCCTATTAACTCACCACAAGTATAAATAGCCATCCAAACTTCTCATTTCATTGCTCATTCTCATTTCTCTTCTCTTCAATCTGCTTTGGAGCTCTCTCTCAAGCATTTGGGACTTATCTTCTTTGTAGAAAAGATAGCAAGGACTTGGGTGAGTCTTCTTTTATTCTTTTTCTTGCTTTTTCCTTATGTAGTGCAGAAAGTTAAACAGTTTGGCCAACAGTTTGACTTTCGGTTTTGACCATCAATTGGTCAAGTCAAAGTTCAATTGAACTTTGACACGTGATTGTAATCACGATAGTTATAATCCTTCGCGATTATAACCGCTGATTACCACATTAGCTAGTTGTAGTGTCGAGTCAAAGTTTCGGTCAAAATGCGTTTTAGCACGCATTTTGCCTCGGAACTACTTTAGGGTATCAAAACACTTTGTTTTGATACCAAATCAGTAGGTTAGACATGTTTTGACATGTCTAACTCGACACTATTAGTTTGTGCTTGTTTAGGGTCGTAAGATAAGCGGTCTAAACAACCGCTTATACTTCCGAACCCGACCCGTTTGATCGATCTTTGGATCCGACCAAGCTTAGTTGGTGATCATAATTGCATAGGGAATAACCACTGAGGTTATACCTTATGATCACATAGGATCGGTTAGTCTTTTGCTAGTTGGCTTGTATGCCCATAGGAAATGACCAAAATGCCCTTTTGAAGCTAAAATCCGTAATTTGACTATGTGAACATATTTTTGACTTGTAATCTGATTTAGTAACATGTTTAGGGATAATTGGGCATGTAAGACTTGGCATAGCACATAGATTACCGTCCGAACATAGTTATACGCTAACGACGCCTTATGGTAGCTTATGTTACCATAATGTGTCGAAACGGGTCAAAAGCACTTAGGTAGACTTCCAAATCAGAATGATGGGACTATTAAATCATACCACATGAGTTTAATTACTCATTTGATTTATAGAACCTCATTCTATCCTATCTCCCGATTTAGGTGTCGATTTATTTATCTAGCAATCCGATACTAGGTACCACTTGATTCCTTGATTGCCCGTGCATCGATAGTTCACAAAATCAAGGATACCCTACAATCTCAAGTGAGTACATAGTTCCCCTATTTTATTGTTTTCAATTGTTTTGGGGTGAAACATATGTGCAAAACGATTTTCAAGGTTTAAACGATGATTTCAAAACGATTAAGATGGTTTATACAAAACTAATAACGATTTCAATAAGGTGAACAAGACTTGTTGGTTGTTATTACATAACAAATGACATTCATTAGCTCTGATCAAGCCGACCAGTATTAGGTTATGGTACCATAGGATCTGACAAATCCCGTTATCAGACGACACCCATGGTTATGTGTGGGGGGTTATGTAGGTAACGACCGAACCTGATGATTGTTAACTTACCCTTTGGTGGTTTGTTAATACGAAACGAGAAACGAGTTAAACGAGTCACGAAGGTTTGAATGTTGTTAACGAGACGACCAAAAGTATCTTTTTCACTATTAAAACGAATACGATTTTGGGGCGAGTTAAACGATTTGAAACGAGATAACGATTTGAAACGAGATACACGATTTGAAACGAGATAAACGAATTAAACGATTTGTTTTGGGTAGTGATTAAATAATGGGACGGGTGTAGTATGATAGAATCATGGTAGATACGCCGCTGGTACTTCTTATATATAAGTGATTCTATCATATTACATTTGCGTGTCATTATTTAGCTCACTTGGGAAAACGATTTGAAACGATATCACACAACGAGGTTTTCAAAACGATATAAACCATACGAGTTTTATTAAACGAGCTTTTACGAGATGTTTCCAAATTATTTTACTAAAACAAATGTTTTTGGGTTAGGAGTCATGGCTACGAGATTTTATAAATTATAACCATCTTGATTTGAGTTGGTTAAACTATGTTGCAATACACTTTTCAAAACGAGGTTTGTATTTTGACTCTTGTAGTCTAACGAGGTATTGCAACAAATAAACAAGCCATGAACCCGATACTCCCACAAAACCTATGTACTCGCTCAGCAATTTCTTTGCTGACTTTACTTTTTACATATGTTTCAGGTGATATTGCTTGATGATGCTTGCTAGGAAGTTTGTGTCACATAGGACCTGGACGAGGCCTTAGTGACTTAAAAACAGTCATAACAATATGTAGTTTGTTTGTTTTGATTTAAAGACAATGTACATTACATGATAATTCAATAAAACAAAACATTTGGTTACCATGGTTGTGAAACAATAATTCTGTTGCAACACTCCCCGACGTTTCCGCCACGGTTTGTTGTTTTAACGTGGTCGGGGTGTGACAGAAGAGTTGGTATCAGAGCCAATGGTTATAGGGAATTAGGTTATTAGCATTGCTTTGACCTAGACTATAACTTTAGGACCCTAACACAAGTTTACTTGTGTTTAGAAATTTTAAAACAATACCGTCACCTATCCTTAGGTGATAACCACAACAAGAACACAATAACGAATCCGCTTCGAAAATTAATCATCTATCCTTAGATGATTGATTACTAGGTTTTGAACCTTCTATTATAAGGTTTTGAACCCTTCCAGTCTGATTCATCTTTGGCTTTGTGCCTTTCGAGTTTTCAAAATCTCGTCAAAGTTTGGGTTTAAATAATGTGAACACGTGCAAACTGGAAGAGTGAATGCCTGTACCCTGAGTTTTCTGTCTAAGGCTAGAGTGTTCGTACAAATCCGCATTATCGGACCAGTCACTCTTACCTGGGAACTCTTGGGGTGAGTGTTCACTTATAGGCGAGCATGTCTTCGCGATACATTATTTTAACCTATTTACTTTGATTTGTCACTGCGTGTCGTTTGTTTGTTCAAGGTAACGAACAAATGATCGCCTTCCTTGTGTGGTGTCGATATTTTCAATACCTCTTTTGTTCCTCCAATTGTCAACCTCACGCGTTTCCCATGTTTCCTTTTTAGACAATGCCTCCACGACGCAATACTCAAACCGATGCTCGAACTTATACTGCTGAGGAACTCGCAGCCCTGGTCTCTCAACAAATGGCTGCTGTGCTTCCAGGCATTGTGACCCAAATCCACGAGCTATACAATAACAATAATAACAACAACAATGCACCGTGTAATTTCAAGAATTTCAATTCTGCGAAGCCGCTTAAGTTTTCTGGGTCACAGGGAGCAACTGCACTCCTGCAATGGTTTGAGAGTATCGAGAGCACATTCAGACATGTGCAGTGTCCGAATGCGCGCAAAGTTGAGTTTGCTTCAAGCGTATTTGAAAAGCGAGCTCTTACATGGTGGAACGGAGTAATGCGTGATAGGGGTGCTGAAGTGGCACTAGCACAAACTTGGGATGAGCTCCGAGCTCTCATGATAAGAGAGTTCTGTCCCCGACACGAGATTCGAGTATTGGAACGAGAATTTGACGATTTGAAACAAGTCGGGGGAGAACACCGTGCTTATACGGATCGATTTGAGGAGCTTAGTTTGTTGTGTCCCACGATGGTTACCCCGTTGGATAAGGCAATCGAGAGGTATATCGATGGTTTACCCGACTCCATTCAGGACATCCTGACTGGCGTTAATCCTACTACCGTTCGTCAAGCGATCGAGTTGTCTGCTACCCTGACTGAATCTCAAGTCAGGAAGGGTAAACTCACCCGCAAGGGTGATAAAAAGAAGTCAACCGATTCTGAAAAGGGTAAGGGTGAGAAGCAGGATGAGGCATCGAAGAAGTCAAGGAAGCGCAAGGCTTCCCAAAACTTCGCTGTCACCAATCAAACTGCTCAGAACGCTCAGAACCCACCGACTCAACCTCCTGCAAAGAAAGCATATGCTGGTACCGCACCTCACTGCACTCGATGTAATGGTCACCATGTTGCCCAACAGGCCTGTAAACAGTGTGCTACGTGTGGTAGGCTTGGGCATTTGGCCAATACTTGTCGTTTTGGTCAAAATCAGGCTGCCCAGGTTCCAGCACAAGCTCAAGGGAATGCTGTGAGATTCCCACCTGGTTCATGTTTCAATTGCGGAGAAATGGGTCATTTTCGCAACAATTGCCCGAGATTGGTAAACGCGAATGCGAATGTTAACCCAAATCCGAACGCGAACGTGAATGTGAATCCCGCTCGTGGACGAGTGTTTAACATCAACGAGGCGATCGATGATGCAGCTTTAAACAATTAGTATTTTGTATTTCTTCTGGTTGTTATCTTTTAAACATTTAACAGACAATGCGGTTGTTATATAAATAAAATTTGTGGTTTTATTTTAAACTACTGCAATTGCATGAATGTTTGAAGCAACCTTGTAATGTCAACACAAAGACAAACTGCTCGTGTGGTTCTGTCAATCCCATTGTCACACCCCGACCGCGTATAACATGCAACCGCGGCGGAAAACGTCGGGGAGTGTTGTGGACAGAATTAAATTGTTTCATAACCATGGCATACAAGTTGTATTTTATTTATAAACAAAGGTGTTACATTGTCTTAGAAAGAGAGTACGGAAATCAAAACATAATTAAGCTAGTTCAAACTTCATTTTTAGGCTCTAAGGCACAGGTCCGCCCTAGAATCATGATCATCGTCCTATGGAATAGCTCCTGAAAACACATGTGAAAGTAGGTACGTCAGCATAAAAATGCCTGTGAGATACATAGGTTTTGTGAAAATGGGATTCATGACTTGAGTTTAAAGAATGTTTAATAACAGTCAGTCATGAACCTTGTAATTTGTCTTGCTTTGTAAACCATTTGAAAAACGATAACATCAAATGATATGTATAGATAAGTGCAAGATTAAACGAGTAACCAATTAAATGAGTTGAATACAATAAGTTGTTTTGTAAGACAATGTTTTATGAAAAGTGTGTTATTCGTATAAAATGTTATATGTCTAAACTGAAATGATTTAGATAACACTAAGATATGTAATATTATACAAACATTTATATATAGGAAGTACCAGCGGCGTATCCACCATGTTTGTATCATATTACATACGGCACGTTACTCCAACCATTTACCCAAACCAATCCACCATGTAAATTGTTCATGTATAAACCAAATGTCAAGTGTTATTGTGTAAACCATGTCAAATGTTTATGTTCAAATGTAAACCACCAAATGTGTATGTCAATATCGACGTGTTTATGTTCAATGTAAATCATGTAATGTGCGTCCCAAAATGTATCATGTATGGTAAGCGAAATGTATCAACTTAAACCATATGCACAAAACAAGTCGTTGAAGTAAAACGTGGTTTAAATCAACGTTATGTTCTGCGGAAAATGCATGCTCTATTGATATTAACATTTATGCGGTATTGTAAACTATGCATACATCCAAGCCTTGAGACTGCGGCGATAAACCCTTAAACAAATTAAAGGTTTATCTAAGTTATGTATATCGAATTCGGTCATTCCTTCCAGTCCTATCAAACCCAGGACTTCAGGAATGGGAGTTGTCAATTCCTATGGTACCACTACCTACTAACGAACGGCGTAGCTAATGTTAATGAATGTATTGTCCCATGTTAAACAAACCAAATGTCATAACAAAATGAAGGCATGTGCCCATATGCTGAGTAAACATATGCAGCAGAAATGTTTATGTAAATCAATGTGTCCATATGCTGAGTAAACATATGCAACAGAAATGTTCATGTAAATCAATGTGTCCATATGCTGAGTAAACATATGCAACAGAAATGTTCATGTAAATCGATGTGCCCATATGCTGAGTAAACATATGCGACAAAAATGTTATGTAAATCAATGTACTAAGTACGCACACAATGGGCATACGTAGCATGAAATGTAATGAAATCGTGTACTATAATGTACTAACAACATAGCAGGCATATGATGTGAAAACATGGAAAGCATGAAAGTAACAGATAGGCACATGTGTTTCACCCCAAAACAGTTTGGAAAACAGTAAAAGATGGGGTTCTATGTACTCACATTGACTCCTCGAAAACATGTAAAAGATGGGGTTCAATGTACTCACCTGAGATTGCTTTGAGTTCTTTGTATAATAACCGGATAATGCTAAAGATCACGGAATATCAACGGCACCTAATAGGTAGCTTATGTTAATATACCGGACCAAATCGGAAGGATCGGATAGTACGCGGGTTCGTAAACCAAACGAGTATGGAGACTCGTGTAATATGGTTTAACAAAGCCTACATACTAAAATGAAACTTAACCTAAGTGCTTACGGTCCATCACGACCCGTTTAGGTAGCTTATGCCACCTTACGCGCCGTTCGCGTAGAACGCGTTCGGAACGCCTAACATTGCGACCACACGGTATAACCTCGGAAGGTTATAGCTATGGTCACCTAATGTGTTTTGGTCGGGTCCTAATGACCGACCAAATGGGTCGGGTTCGAAAGTATAAGCGATGGTTTAAATCGCTTACCTTACGACCCTATATAAGCACTAAACTAAAAGTGACGAGCTAAGCATGTTAGAACATGCTTAACTAAGTTTGAAAACAGGTTTGACATCAAAACAAACGGCTTTGATGCCCACGAGTAGTTTGGTTACAAAACATGCAAGAATGCACATTTTGGCCGAAACTATGACTCGTCACTGAGCCTAGATAACGTGGTGATCAGTAGGTATGGTCACTATGGACCACAACCATCGTGATCACGCTCACGTTATGAAGTTCTATGAACTTCGCATCGACCATAGGCTGGTCAATGCAGAAAGTCAACAAAACGTTGACTTTCGGACTCAAAAAGCGAATAAAAGAGCGAAAGAAGACTTACGGAGGGTCCCCGAGTGCTAATCAAGATCCAATAGCTCAGGTATGAAGCAAAAGCATCAACTTAGAGCATTTAGATCTGATTTGTGGGTTTTTACACAAAAAGGGGGGGGGGGTATTTATAGGAAAGGTGGAACCGTTAGGATCGTTTTATCGAATAACGTGCTTTGATCTCGTGCGTACACGTGTCCAGGGGTTAGATTCAGTGTACTTGACCCTTGGCCCTTCATTTGGGTGAAAAGGCATCGCCCTTTGATCGAACGAAAGGCCAGATTCTGCATTAAATGCAAAATCTTTCTGTCAGACATGTTCACGCGCCCCGCGTAAGGATTTGGCAAATCCTTACGCGCCCCGCCTAAGGTTCCCAGACCAGAATTTTCAATTTTGGTCCCTGCACTTCAAAAACACGTATTTTGGCCCATTTTTGGCACGTTTAAGCCCCGTTAACCTCATTTCAAGGCTCTAAGATGAAGTTAAAGTGTAGGGGACTTGAAATATGCTCAAAAATATTCCGGATGTCGGTTCGTTTGGCCGTACGATCGCGATGTTCGCTTAATTACGACGGAATGCGCATAAGCGTGAAAGACGATCCAAATGACGCGACGAATGGATTTTTCTCATGCCAAACACTAAGGCATAATATAAGGATGCTTACATAAATTTTTGGATGTCCGGATGTATTCAGAACGTAAGTTATGCGCGAAAGTGCAAACTTGTGCACTTTTTGACACTTTTAGTCCCTGAATGACCCAAAAGTTTGTTTTAGCATACCAAACCCCTCAAAGCCTATTTCTAAGCTATGTATAGGATATTTATGGTATGTTTAACTTATGGACATGTTCCGGAATGTTCGTTACAGTTCAAATTGGCATACTTTCGCAGTTTGTCAAGTTTAGTCCCTGTAAGCGAATTAACTTGTTTTTGCTATACCAAAGCCTTCAAAACTTATTTCTAAGTTATGTAAAGGTTATTTAAGGTACATTGAGTATATGTTGATGTTCCGGAGTATTTGTCGCATTAAACTGAGTGCGTTTACGCACCAGTTTGCGTATAATTCTCTAGAAAGCGATGTAGAGTTTGAAATTGAACAAAAGTCAAAACATGAAAAATGTAGAACACAATGAAACAAACATTGGGATCAAATAACATTATTTTATTGATAATTGAACTGTTCACAATGATTACAAGCACAAATGTTACAGTCTCCCCTACTTGTGGAAATTTCGTCCCGAAATTTATTTAGAGGAAACTGATTGAAAAAGATGCGGATATTTTGCCTTCATTTGATCTTCACGTTCCCAAGTAAACTCGGGTCCACGCTTAGATTCCCAACGAACCTTGACCAAAGGAATGCGCTTGCGTTTGAGCCACTTGACTTCACGTTCCATGATTTCTACCGGTTTCTCAACAAACTTCAGTGTTTTATCAACACGAATTTCGTCAAGCGGTATGTGGAGGTTTTCATCAGCTAAACACCTCTTGAGATTGGACACGTGAAAGGTTGGATGAACATTTCCAAGTTCAGGAGGTAATTCAAGTCTGTAGGCTACCTTACCGATTCTTTCGACGATCTTGAATGGTCCAACATATCTAGGTGCAAGTTTTCCTTTCTTTCCAAATCTGATCACACCTTTCCAAGGTGAGACCTTAAGTAATACACGATCACCGACTTGAAAATCCAAGGGTTTGCGTTTTAGGTCCGCGTAACTCTTTTGACGGCTTCTAGCTGTCTGAAGGTTATCACGAACTTTCTTTACCTTTTCTGTTGTCTCTAGAATGAGGGCAGGTCCAGTAAGCTGAGCCTCGCCAATCTCATTCCAGCAGACTGGTGAACGACATTTTCGACCATAGAGAGCCTCGAAAGGAGCCATGTTTATGCTGGAGTGATAACTGTTGTTGTAGGAGAATTCAATCAATGGAAGATGTGAATCCCAGCTACCACCAAAGTCTATCACACAAGCTCTAAGCATATCCTCCAGTGTCTGGATTGTTCTTTCAGATTGACCATCCGTTTGCGGATGATAAGCTGTGCTTAAATTGAGTTGAGACCCCATAGCAGATTGCATGGTTCTCCAAAAATGAGAAGTGAAACGAGCATCTCTGTCAGAAATGATGCTCAAAGGAACACCATGTCTAGCTATAATTTCATCTACGTAGATTTGAGCAAGTCTGTCAGCTGAATAATCCTCACGGATTGGCAAGAAATGTGCTGACTTGGTAAGACGATCAACGACTACCCAGATGGCATCGTGACCTTTCTTTGTGCGCGGGAGTTTAGTAATGAGATCCATAGTAATGTTTTCCCATTTCCAAACTGGGATCTCTGGTTGTTCCAATAAGCCAGAAGGACACTGATGTTCAGCCTTAACCTTAAGACAAGTAAGGCATTTTGATACATATAAGGCAATGTCTTTCTTCATACCAGGCCACCAATACTGAATACGAAGATCCTTATACATCTTATCTGAGCCAGGATGAACAGAATAACGAGACTTATGGGCTTCATCCATAAGCAAAGTACGAAGATTATCTTGGCTTGGGACCCACAAGCGGTCCATGAAATAATATGATCCATTGTCCTTCAGTTCTAGGGCAGGAGTTATGTGATAAGGAAATTCCTTATCCATCAAACCTTGTGAAACACAAGCTTGTTGAGCCTGAGAAATACGGGCTTGGATATCAGTTTGAATAACAGATTGGACACGTACACAATGAAGCTTAGTACGTTCCTTGCGACTCAGTGCATCGGCTACGACATTCGCCTTACCAGGATGGTAGCGGATCTCGCAGTCGTAGTCATTTAGAAGTTCAACCCAACGTCTTTGCCTCATGTTGAGTTCTTTCTGGTTGAAGATGTGTTGAAGACTCTTGTGGTCAGTGAAAACCACACATTTTGTACCGTACAAGTAGTGTCTCCAAATCTTAAGAGCGAAGACAACTGCACCTAACTCAAGATCATGAGTGGTGTAGTTTTTCTCATGTATCTTCAACTGCCTTGATGCGTATGCTATGACTTTGTTTCTTTGCATCAGGACGCAGCCAAGTCCTAATTTAGATGCGTCGCAATAAACGACGAAATCATCGTTGCCCTCAGGCAATGTTAGGATAGGCGCGTCGCAAAGCTTTTGTTTCAAAGTCTGAAACGCTTCCTCTTGTTTGACTCCCCATTCAAATGGCTTGTTCTTCTGAGTTAGAGCAGTTAGAGGAACTGCAATCTTTGAGAAGTTTTCAATGAAGCGGCGGTAATAACCCGCTAGACCAAGAAAAGAACGAACTTCAGTAGGGGTAGTAGGTGTATCCCAATCCTTAATCGCACTGATCTTGGAGGGATCTACATGAATACCTTGTTCGTTGACAATATGTCCTAAAAATTGAACCTCTTTAAGCCAGAATTCACACTTGGAGAATTTGGCGAAAAGTTGTTCTTTCTTTAGGAGTTCCAATGTAAGACGAAGATGTTGCTCATGATCAGCTCGCGTCTTAGAATATATCAAAATGTCGTCAATGAAAACGATGATGAACTTATCTAAATAAGGCTTGCAGACCCTATTCATTAAGTCCATGAAAACAGCAGGAGCATTAGTCAAACCGAATGGCATGACTGTGAACTCGTAATGTCCATAACGAGTACGGAACGCTGTCTTTGGAATATCTTCTTCATGCACACGGAGCTGATGATATCCAGATCGAAGATCAATCTTTGAAAAGTATGAAGCACCTTGCAATTGATCAAAGAGATCATCAATGCGAGGTAGGGGATATCGATTCTTGATGGTAAGCTTGTTAAGCTCACGATAATCGATACACATCCTGAAAGATCCATCCTTCTTCTTTACAAAAAGAACGGGAGCACCCCAAGGTGAAAAGCTAGGACGGATAAAACCTTTGTCGGAGAGCTCCTGAAGCTGTTTAGATAATTCTTGCATCTCAGACGGTGCAAGACGGTATGGAGCTCTGGCAACGGGATTTGCACCAGGTACGAGATCAATACGGAACTCGACTTGGCGTGCTGGAGGTAGACCAGGTAAGTCTTCAGGGAATACTTCGGAATAATCCCGAACGACAGGAATATCTGAAATAGACTTACCCTTGCCTTCATCTGCTGTAACATGTGCTAAGAAAGCCACATAGTGCTTTCGCAGGTACTTCCGTGCTTTAAAACAAGACATGAGTTTGAGACCACCGGTAGGCTTCTCACCACGAACTTGTAGGATCTCGCCTGTCGACAGCGGTATACGAACAATCTTCTCAGAACATACTATTTCTGCGCGATGCTTAGATAACCAATCCATTCCCACAATAACGTCGAAGCTTCCAAGTTGCATTGGCGTGAGGTCAATAGGAAAAATGTGGTCGTTAAGGTTTAACTGGCAGTTGCGTAGAACAGAATTAAGAACAATGGGTTCACCACTGGCAACCTCTACTGTCAAAGGTTTACCTAGTTTCGTTCTAGACACGCGAAGCATTGTCTCAAAAGACAATGACACAAAACTCTTGTCGGCACCCGAATCAAAAAGGACAGATGCTGGCTGATTATTAATAAAGAACGTACCGTTCACCACCTCGTTGTCTGCTTGTGCTTCTTGTGCATTCATGTTAAAGACTCGACCTCGAGCCGGTGCCGGATTCTGGTTTGCATTCTGGTTCTGGTTGACTAGTCTTGGACACCGATTTCTGTAGTGGGTCAGATCCCCACAATTATAACATGCACCTGGTGGGTAGTTTGGTCGTGCAGCCTGACCCTGTTGTTGAGCAACTTGTTGAGCAGGGTTCTGGACTGCGTGATTCTGAGCAAACCGACAAACATCGGCAAGATGACCCGATTTCCCACAGTTAGTACAGAAACGGCACTGATATTGTGGCTGGTGGTGACTGTTGCATCGATTGCACAAAGGTGCACTTCCTGAGTAGGGTTTCTTTGCTGGAGGCTGGTTGGGAGCTGCCTGGTTTGCTTGGGCAGTGACAGCAAAATTTTGGGAAGCCTTACGCTTCCTTGACCCCCTTGAGGAACCAGAGTCCTTTCCCTTCTTGTTTTGACCTTTCTTGCTATCTTCCTTGTCAGCCGACTGTTTCTTGCCCTTGTCGCACTTCCTGTGTAGTTTATTCTTTCGGATCTGCGACTCAGTCAACGTTGCCGATAACTCGATTGCCTGACGGAGTGTGGTAGGGTTGCTACCAGTAAGGATATCTTGTACTGAGTCAGGTAGGCCGTCGATGTATCTTTCGATGGCCTTATCGAGTGGGGTAACCATATTCGGGCAAAGAAGACTCAGCTCCTCAAACCTATCTGTATAAGCCCTGTGCTCGCCACTATCTTGCTTCAACACATCAAATTCTTTCTCCAACGCTCGTTGCTCATGACGAGGACAAAACTCCCTCATCATAAGAGCTCTCAGTTCAGCCCATGTTTGAGCTAGAGCAACTTCTGCACCTTGATCTCTCATAACCCCATTCCACCATGTTAGAGCCCTCTTCTGAAACACGCTCGAAGAAAACTCGACCTTGCGATTATCCGGACACTGCACATGGCGAAAAGTGTTCTCGATGCTCTCGAACCACTGAAGAAGCCCAGTTGCTCCTTCAGAACCACTAAACTTGAGTGGCTTAGCCTGGTTAAAATCCTTGTATTTGCATGTACCATTGTTGTTGTTGGCTTGGTTCCATTGAGCAAAGAGATTCGGAAATTGAGCAGCCATCTGCTGCGCAATAATCTCCGCCAGCTCGGCAGTAGCTATCTGGTTGTCGCGGCGAGGAGGCATTCTAGAAGAGAAACACATGAAATGAAACGAGTGAGATGATTGGATGAAGAGAATGAGATGAAGCAAAATCAACAAAAGCAAAGATGGCGATTATGCATCGCAAAGCAAATAAGCGACATGAAATGTTTAGTCAAAGTAAATGGGTTAGAATTAGTGTATTGCGAAGACATGCTCGCCTATAAGTGAACACTCACCCCAAGAGTTCCCAGGTAAGAGTGACTGGTCCGATTATGTGGATTTGTACGAACACTCTAGCCTTAGACAGAAAACCCAGGGTACAGGCATTCACTCTTCCAGTTCGCACGTGTTCACACTATTAACCCAAAACTTTGACGGGATTTTTGAAATCCAAAGAGGTTCAAAACCATATAACAGAGGGTTCAAAACCTTATAACAGAGGGTTCAAAACCTTACAACAGAGGGTTCAAAACCTAGTAATCAATCATCCTAGAACAGATGATTAATTTTCAAAGCGGATTCGGAACCGAAGTTCCCGTTGTGGTTATCACCTAAGGATAGGTGATGTGCATGTTTTAAACTCTAAACACAAGATAACTTGTGTTAGGGTCCTAGAAAGTTATAGTCTAGGTCAAAGCATTACTAATAACCTAATTCCCTATAACCAATGGCTCTGATACCAACTCTTCTTTCACACCCCGGCCGCGTATAACATGCAACCGCGTCGGAAACGCCGGGGAGTGTCGTGGACAGAATTAAATTGTTTCATAACCATGGCATACAAGTTGTATTTTATTTATAAACAAAGGTGTTACATTGTCTTAGAAAGAGAGTACGGAAATCAAAACATAATTAAGCTAGTTCAAACTTCATTTTTAGGCTCTAAGGCACAGGTCCGCCCTAGAATCATGATCATCGTCCTATGGAATAGCTCCTGAAAACACATGTGAAAGTAGGTACGTCAGCATAAAAATGCCTGTGAGATACATAGGTTTTGTGAAAATGGGATTCATGACTTGAGTTTAAAGAATGTTTAATAACAGTCAGTCATGAACCTTGTAATTTGTCTTGCTTTGTAAACCATTTGAAAAACGATAACATCAAATGATATGTATAGATAAGTGCAAGATTAAACGAGTAACCAATTAAATGAGTTGAATACAATAAGTTGTTTTGTAAGACAATGTTTTATGAAAAGTGTGTTATTCGTATAAAATGTTATATGTCTAAACTGAAATGATTTAGATAACACTAAGATATGTAATATTATACAAACATTTATATATAGGAAGTACCAGCGGCGTATCCACCATGTTTGTATCATATTACATACGGCACGTTACTCCAACCATTTACCCAAACCAATCCACCATGTAAATTGTTCATGTATAAACCAAATGTCAAGTGTTATTGTGTAAACCATGTCAAATGTTTATGTTCAAATGTAAACCACCAAATGTGTATGTCAATATCGACGTGTTTATGTTCAATGTAAATCATGTAATGTGCGTCCCAAAATGTATCATGTATGGTAAGCGAAATGTATCAACTTAAACCATATGCACAAAACAAGTCGTTGAAGTAAAACGTGGTTTAAATCAACGTTATGTTCTGCGGAAAATGCATGCTCTATTGATATTAACATTTATGCGGTATTGTAAACTATGCATACATCCAAGCCTTGAGACTGCGGCGATAAACCCTTAAACAAATTAAAGGTTTATCTAAGTTATGTATATCGAATTCGGTCATTCCTTCCAGTCCTATCAAACCCAGGACTTCATGAATGGGAGTTGTCAATTCCTATGGTACCACTACCTACTAACGAACGGCGTAGCTAATGTTAATGAATGTATTGTCCCATGTTAAACAAACCAAATGTCATAACAAAATGAAGGCATGTGCCCATATGCTGAGTAAACATATGCAGCAGAAATGTTTATGTAAATCAATGTGTCCATATGCTGAGTAAACATATGCAACAGAAATGTTCATGTAAATCAATGTGTCCATATGCTGAGTAAACATATGCAACAGAAATGTTCATGTAAATCGATGTGCCCATATGCTGAGTAAACATATGCGGCAAAAATGTTATGTAAATCAATGTACTAAGTACGCACACAATGGGCATACGTAGCATGAAATGTAATGAAATCGTGTACTATAATGTACTAACAACATAGCAGGCATATGATGTGAAAACATGGAAAGCATGAAAGTAACAGATAGGCACATGTGTTTCACCCCAAAACAGTTTGGAAAACAGTAAAAGATGGGGTTCTATGTACTCACATTGACTCCTCGAAAACATGTAAAAGATGGGGTTCAATGTACTCACCTGAGATTGCTTTGAGTTCTTTGTATAATAACCGGATAATGCTAAAGATCACGGAATATCAACGGCACCTAATAGGTAGCTTATGTTAATATACCGGACCAAATCGGAAGGATCGGATAGTACGCGGGTTCGTAAACCAAACGAGTATGGAGACTCGTGTAATATGGTTTAACAAAGCCTACATACTAAAATGAAACTTAACCTAAGTGCTTACGGTCCATCACGACCCGTTTAGGTAGCTTATGCCACCTTACGCGCCGTTCGCGTAGAACGCGTTCGGAACGCCTAACATTGCGACCACACGGTATAACCTCGGAAGGTTATAGCTATGGTCACCTAATGTGTTTTGGTCGGGTCCTAATGACCGACCAAATGGGTCGGGTTCGAAAGTATAAGCGATGGTTTAAATCGCTTACCTTACGACCCTATATAAGCACTAAACTAAAAGTGACGAGCTAAGCATGTTAGAACATGCTTAACTAAGTTTGAAAACAGGTTTCACATCAAAACAAACGGCTTTGATGCCCACGAGTAGTTTGGTTACAAAACATGCAAGAATGCACATTTTGGCCGAAACTATGACTCGTCACTGAGCCTAGATAACGTGGTGATCAGTAGGTATGGTCACTATGGACCATAACCATCGTGATCACGCTCACGTTATGAAGTTCTATGAACTTCGCATCGACCATAGGCTGGTCAATGCAGAAAGTCAACAAAACGTTGACTTTCGGACTCAAAAAGCGAATAAAAGAGCGAAAGAAGACTTACGGAGGGTCCCCGAGTGCTAATCAAGATCCAATAGCTCAGGTATGAAGCAAAAGCATCAACTTAGAGCATTTAGATCTGATTTGTGGGTTTTTACACAAAAAGGGGGGGGGTATTTATAGGAAAGGTGGAACCGTTAGGATCGTTTTATCGAATAACGTGCTTTGATCTCGTGCGTACACGTGTCCAGGGGTTAGATTCAGTGTACTTGACCCTTGGCCCTTCATTTGGGTGAAAAGGCATCGCCCTTTGATCGAACGAAAGGCCAGATTCTGCATTAAATGCAAAATCTTTCTGTCAGACATGTTCACGCGCCCCGCGTAAGGATTTGGCAAATCCTTACGCGCCCCGCCTAAGGTTCCCAGACCAGAATTTTCAATTTTGGTCCCTGCACTTCAAAAACACGTATTTTGGCCCATTTTTGGCACGTTTAAGCCCCGTTAACCTCATTTCAAGGCTCTAAGATGAAGTTAAAGTGTAGGGGACTTGAAATATGCTCAAAAATATTCCGGATGTCGGTTCGTTTGGCCGTACGATCGCGATGTTCGCTTAATTACGACGGAATGCGCATAAGCGTGAAAGACGATCCAAATGACGCGACGAATGGATTTTTCTCATGCCAAACACTAAGGCATAATATAAGGATGCTTACATAAATTTTTGGATGTCCGGATGTATTCAGAACGTAAGTTATGCGCGAAAGTGCAAACTTGTGCACTTTTTGACACTTTTAGTCCCTGAATGACCCAAAAGTTTGTTTTAGCATACCAAACCCCTCAAAGCCTATTTCTAAGCTATGTATAGGATATTTATGGTATGTTTAACTTATGGACATGTTCCGGAATGTTCGTTACAGTTCAAATTGGCATACTTTCGCAGTTTGTCAAGTTTAGTCCCTGTAAGCGAATTAACTTGTTTTTGCTATACCAAAGCCTTCAAAACTTATTTCTAAGTTATGTAAAGGTTATTTAAGGTACATTGAGTATATGTTGATGTTCCGGAGTATTTGTCGCATTAAACTGAGTGCGTTTACGCACCAGTTTGCGTATAATTCTCTAGAAAGCGATGTAGAGTTTGAAATTGAACAAAAGTCAAAACATGAAAAATGTAGAACACAATGAAACAAACATTGAGATCAAATAACATTATTTTATTGATAATTTAACTGTTCACAATGATTACAAGCACAAATGTTACACCCATGATCACTTGTGATCTCCCCTAGAACCTTAAACGCTCATTTCTTTTAAAAACCCATTGTTATTCGAGAAAAGGATTCATCTGTCCGAGCTTTTTCACCTTGGGGAGCTCCTGCCCTCTTTGTGAAAAGGAAAGATGGATTTTTTTTATGTGTATCTATTATCGTAAGCTTGATAAGCTTATCATCAAGAACCGAATTCCTATTAAGATCTTCCTATCTTCATAGTTAGACTCTTGGAAATATTTAAAGTGCCAAATGAAATCCACGGATTGGATTCCTGGTGTACTTTAAATACCCTGGTCCAAAGATAACAAATTAAAGGTCGAATTAATCAATTTTGCGATTTTGTGATTATGTGCTTATGTGTTCTCCTTTGTGTTTTGTGCGATCCGATTTGTTTTCGAAATCCTCATAGAATCTCCCATATCTTCATATGAGGGATTCATAGTAGGATATTCAAAGGTACTACCTTAAATCCTTAATGGGCTTCTACGTGGTAGTTAAGACCCTTGGATTATATAAGTGCCATTTCATATTTTGAAAAAGACCCCTTGAGTGGTCTAGTTAAAGATTGATTCAACATCTGGTCAGGAATGAAATGTGATATAGCTGGAAAGACTTCTAGGTAGTCTGTTTTAAAAGATCATTTATTGATCTACAGGACTCAATGATGGTCTGGTCACGCTCATCACAGGTTCATTCATTTGGTTCTTCCCTACACATTATCAAATACACTACGGGGACTATGCAAGGAATTACGTAATTATGGACGCGTACATAATTATGAAATTCAGTGCACAGAAACCACAGTAAGATTTATCATGTGTAAGAACTGATAGTGGCAACAATGACGGAATGTGAACGATGTAATGAGGTACGGTGGACGCACCAATGACACTTCATATATATAAGTGTCCCTCTTACAAAGCAAGCATAATGTTATTAAAGTTACTAGAAGTTCAGAACCCAACCAGTATTGTCTTATCTTTCCAACTTCATGTTTCGAGCTCTCACAAGTTTCCTCTGATTAAATTTCGGGACGAAATTTCCTGAAGTAGGGGAGACTGTGACATCTGTGCCTTCAAGACCATCGAACAAATACCAAACCAATGAAATTTTGTGTTTCATAGTTGGGATTTGTGAAAATATGTGTATCGTTTGCACATATCAAATTCTTGTTCGATTTCGAGCTCTAAATCGCTTTCTGGAAAGTTATACGCAAACTGGTGTGTAAACGCAGTCAGTTTAATGCGACAAACACTCCGGAATAGTTAAATAGGCTTAACATACCTTAAATAACCTTCAAATAACTTAGAAATAAGTTTTGGATGGTTTGGTGTGTCGAAAACAAGTTTATTCGATCGCAGGGACTATTTGTGTCAAACTGCGAAACTATACCGATTCGTATGGTATCGAACAGTCCGGAACTTGATCATAAGTTAAACATACCATATATAACCTAAAAATGGCTTAGAAATAAGCTTTGATAGGTTCGGTGTGCGAAAACATGCTTATATGATCTTACAGGGACTAAAAGTGTCAAAAACGGCGTAAGTTTGCATTTTCGCGCGTATCTTACGTTCTGGACACATCTGGACATCCAAAATTTTTGTACACACTAAAATATTTTTATTTTAGTAATCGCCATGCAAAAATTCCATTCGTCGCTTAATTTTGGTTCGTTTTCGCATCCGTTTGAATTTCGTCGTAAATAACCGAACAACGCGATCGTACGACCAAACGAGCCGACATCCGTGATGTTTTCGAGCATATTTCAGGTCCCCTATGCTTTAACTTCATTTTGGAGCCTTGAAATGAGGTTAACGGGGTTTAAACGCATCGAAAAAGGCTTTAAACGCGTGCAGGGACCATTTCTGCCAATTTTGAAACTTTGCTGAACCTGATACACGCTAGCGTAGCGCGAGCCCTAAGGCCTATGCCCTAGCGCTACGCGAGTGCCTCATCTGGGCAGAAACATCATTTTCAGCAACAGTTTGCAAATTCAGGGGCTGTTTGTGCAATTTCTTTGTGTGGTGGGCAAGTTTGTGTGTTCACCAAGGCTTCTAATCAGCTTGTAACACATGTATGGCTAGGATTAATGCTTAATGACCAAGCAAAACACTTGTGATGATCCTATTAACTCACCACAAGTATAAATAGCCATCCAAACTTCTCATTTCATTGCTCATTCTCATTTCTCTTCTCTTCAATCTGCTTTGGAGCTCTCTCTCAAGCATTTGGGACTTGTCTTCTTTGTAGAAAAGATAGCAAGGACTTGGGTGAGTCTTCTTTTATTCTTTTTCTTGCTTTTTCCTTATGTAGTGCAGAAAGTCAAACAGTTTGGCCAACAGTTTGACTTTCGGTTTTGACCATCAATTGGTCAAGTCAAAGTTCAATTGAACTTTGACACGTGATTGTAATCACGATAGTTATAATCCTTCGCGATTATAACCGCTGATTACCACATTAGCTAGTTGTAGTGTCGAGTCAAAGTTTCGGTCAAAATGCGTTTTAGCACGCATTTTGCCTCGGAACTACTTTAGGGTATCAAAACACTTTGTTTTGATACCAAATCAGTAGGTTAGACATGTTTTGACATGTCTAACTCGACACTATTAGTTTGTGCTTGTTTAGGGTCGTAAGATAAGCGGTCTAAACAACCGCTTATACTTCCGAACCCGACCCGTTTGATCGATCTTTGGATCCGACCAAGCTTAGTTGGTGATCATAATTGCATAGGGAATAACCACTGAGGTTATACCTTATGATCACATAGGATCGGTTAGTCTTTTGCTAGTTGGCTTGTATGCCCATAGGAAATGACCAAAATGCCCTTTTGAAGCTAAAATCCGTAATTTGACTATGTGAACATATTTTTGACTTGTAATCTGATTTAGTAACATGTTTAGGGATAATTGGGCATGTAAGACTTGGCATAGCACATAGATTACCGTCCGAACATAGTTATACGCTAACGACGCCTTATGGTAGCTTATGTTACCATAATGTGTCGAAACGGGTCAAAAGCACTTAGGTAGACTTCCAAATCAGAATGATGGGACTATTAAATCATACCACATGAGTTTAATTACTCATTTGATTTATAGAACCTCATTCTATCCTATCTCCCGATTTAGGTGTCGATTTATTTATCTAGCAATCCGATACTAGGTACCACTTGATTCCTTGATTGCCCGTGCATCGATAGTTCACAAAATCAAGGATACCCTACAATCTCAAGTGAGTACATAGTTCCCCTATTTTATTGTTTTCAATTGTTTTGGGGTGAAACATATGTGCAAAACGATTTTCAAGGTTTAAACGATGATTTCAAAACGATTAAGATGGTTTATACAAAACTAATAACGATTTCAATAAGGTGAACAAGACTTGTTGGTTGTTATTACATAACAAATGACATTCATTAGCTCTGATCAAGCCGACCAGTATTAGGTTATGGTACCATAGGATCTGACAAATCCCGTTATCAGACGACACCCATGGTTATGTGTGGGGGGTTATGTAGGTAACGACCGAACCTGATGATTGTTAACTTACCCTTTGGTGGTTTGTTAATACGAAACGAGAAACGAGTTAAACGAGTCACGAAGGTTTGAATGTTGTTAACGAGACGACCAAAAGTATCTTTTTCACTATTAAAACGAATACGATTTTGGGACGAGTTAAACGATTTGAAACGAGATAACGATTTGAAACGAGATACACGATTTGAAACGAGATAAACGAATTAAACGATTTGTTTTGGGTAGTGATTAAATAATGGGACGGGTGTAGTATGATAGAATCATGGTAGATACGCCGCTGGTACTTCTTATATATAAGTGATTCTATCATATTACATTTGCGTGTCATTATTTAGCTCACTTGGGAAAACGATTTGAAACGATATCACACAACGAGGTTTTCAAAACGATATAAACCATACGAGTTTTATTAAACGAGCTTTTACGAGATGTTTCCAAATTATTTTACTAAAACAAATGTTTTTGGGTTAGGAGTCATGGCTACGAGATTTTATAAATTATAACCATCTTGATTTGAGTTGGTTAAACTATGTTGCAATACACTTTTCAAAACGAGGTTTGTATTTTGACTCTTGTAGTCTAACGAGGTATTGCAACAAATAAACAAGCCATGAACCCGATACTCCCACAAAACCTATGTACTCGCTCAGCAATTTCTTTGCTGACTTTACTTTTTACATATGTTTCAGGTGATATTGCTTGATGATGCTTGCTAGGAAGTTTGTGTCACATAGGACCTGGACGAGGCCTTAGTGACTTAAAAACAGTCATAACAATATGTAGTTTGTTTGTTTTGATTTAAAGACAATGTACATTACATGATAATTCAATAAAACAAAACATTTGGTTACCATGGTTGTGAAACAATAATTCTGTTGCAACACTCCCCGACGTTTCCGCCACGGTTTGTTGTTTTAACGTGGTCGGGGTGTGACACAAACCATCCAAAACTTATTTCTAAGTTATTTGAAGGTTATTTAAGGTATGTTAAGCCTATTTCACTATTCCGGAGTGTTTGTCGCATTAAACTGACTGCGTTTACACACCAGTTTGCGTATAACTTTCCAGAAAGCGATTTAGAGCTCAAAATCGAACAAGAATTTGATATGTGCAAACGATACACATATTTTCACAAATCCCAAGTATGAAACACAAAATTTCATTGGTTTGGTATTTGTTCGATGGTCTTGGAGGCACAGATGTCACAGTCTCCCCTACTTCAGGAAATTTCGTCCCGAAATTTAATCAGAGGAAACTTGTGAGAGCTCGAAACATGAAGTCGGAAAGATAAGACAATACTGGTTGGGTTCTGAACTTCTAGTAACTTTAATAACATTATGCTTGCTTTGTAAGAGGGACACTTATATACAAGTATATGAAGTGTCATTGGTGCGTCCACCGTACCTCATTACATCGTTCACATTCCGTCATTGTTGCCACTATCAGTTCTTACACATGATAAATCTTACTGTGGTTTCTGTGCACTGAATTTCATAATTATGTACGCGTCCATAATTACGTAATTCCTTGCATAGTCCCCGTAGTGTATTTGATAATGTGTAGGGAAGAACCAAATGAATGAACCTGTGATGAGCGTGACCAGACCATCATTGAGTCCTGTAGATCAATAAATGATCTTTTAAAACAGACTACCTAGAAGTCTTTCCAGCTATATCACATTTCATTCCTGACCAGATGTTGAATCAATCTTTAACTAGACCACTCAAGGGGTCTTTTTCAAAATATGAAATGGCACTTATATAATCCAAGGGTCTTAACTACCACGTAGAAGCCCATTAAGGATTTAAGGTAGTACCTCTGAATATCCTACTATGAATCCCTCATATAAAGATATGGGAGATTCTATGAGGATTTCAAAAACAAATCGGATCGCACAAAACACAAAGGAGAACACATAAACACATAATCACAAAATCGCAAAATTGATTAATTCGACCTTTAATTTGTTATCTTTGGACCAGGGTATTTAAAGTACGCCAGGAATCCAATCCGTGGATTTCATTTGGCACTTTAAATATTTCCAAGAGTCTAACCATGAAGATAGGAAGATCTTAATAGGAATTCGGTTCTTGATGATAAGCTTATCAAGCTTACGATAATAGATACACATACAAAAAGATCCATCTTTCCTTTTCACAAAGAGGGCAGGAGCTCCCCAAGGTGAAAAAGCTCGGACAGATGAATCCTTTTCTCGAATAACAATGGGTTTTTAAAAGAAATGAGCGTTTAAGGTTCTAGGGGAGATCCAAGTGATCATGGGATTGACAGAACCACACGAGCAGTTTGTCTTTGTGTTGACATTACAAGGTTGCTTCAAACATTCATGCAATTGCAGTAGTTTAAAATAAAACCACAAATTTTATTTATATAACAACCGCATTGTCTGTTAAATGTTTAAAAGATAACAACCAGAAGAAATACAAAATACTAATTGTTTAAAGCTGCATCATCGATCGCCTCGTTGATGTTAAACACTCGTCCACGAGCGGGATTCACATTCACGTTCGCGTTCGGATTTGGGTTAACATTCGCATTCGCATTTACCAATCTCGGGCAATTGTTGCGGAAATGACCCATTTCTCCGCAATTGAAACACGAACCAGGTGGGAATCTCGCAGCATTCCCTTGAGCTTGTGCTGGAACCTGGGCAGCCTGATTTTGACCAAAACGACAAGTATTGGCCAAATGCCCAAGCCTACCACACGTAGCACATTGTTTACAGGCATGTTGGGCAACATGGTGACCATTACATCGTGTGCAGTGAGGTGCGGTACCAGCATATGCTTTCTTTGCAGGAGGTTGATTCGGTGGGTTCTGAGGGTTCTGAGCAGTTTGATTGGTGACAGCGAAGTTTTGGGAAGCCTTGCGCTTCCTTGATTTCTTTGATGCCTCATCCTGCTTTTCACCCTTACCCTTTTCAGAATCGGTTGACTTCTTTTTATCACCCTTGCGGGTGAGTTTACCCTTCCTGACTTGAGATTCAGTCAGGGTAGCAGACAACTCGATCGCTTGACGAACGGTAGTCGGATTAACGCCAGTCAGGATGTCCTGAATGGAGTCGGGTAAACCATCGATATACCTCTCAATTGCCTTATCCAACGGGGTAACCATCGTGGGACACAACAAACTAAGCTCCTCAAATCGATCCGTATAAGCACGGTGTTCTCCCCCGATTTGTTTCAAATCGTCAAATTCTCGTTCCAACACTCGAATCTCGTGTCGGGGACAGAACTCTCTCATCATGAGAGCTCGGAGCTCATCCCAAGTTTGTGTTAGTGCCACTTCAGCACCCCTATCACGCATTACTCCGTTCCACCATGTAAGAGCTCGCTTTTCAAATACGCTTGAAGCAAACTCAACTTTGCGCGCATTCGGACACTGCACATGTCTGAATGTGCTCTCGATACTCTCAAACCATTGCAGGAGTGCGGTTGCTCCTTGTGACCCAGAAAACTTAAGCGGCTTCGCAGAATTGAAATTCTTGAAATTACACGGTGCATTGTTGTTGTTATTATTGTTATTGTATAGCTCGTGGATTTGGGTCACAATGCCTGGGAGCACAGCAGCCATTTGTTGAGAGACAAGGGCTGCGAGTTCCTCAGCAGTATAAGTTCGAGCATCGGGTTGAGTATTGCGTCGTGGAGGCATTGTCTAAAAAGGAAACATGGGAAACGTGTGAGGTTGACAATTGGAGGAACAAAATAGGTATTGAAAATATCGACACCACACAAGGAAGGCGATCATTTGTTCGTTACCTTGAACAAACAAACGACACGCAGTGACAAATCAAAGTAAATAGGTCAAAATAATGTATCGCGAAGACATGCTCGCCTATAAGTGAACACTCACCCCAAGAGTTCCCAGGTAAGAGTGACTGGTCCGATAATGCGGATTTGTACGAACACTCTAGCCTTAGACAGAAAACTCAGGGTACAGGCATTCACTCTTCCAGTTTGCACGTGTTCACATTATTTAAACCCAAACTTTGACGAGATTTTGAAAACTCGAAAGGCACAAAGCCAAAGATGAATCAGACTGGAAGGGTTCAAAACCTTATAATAGAAGGTTCAAAACCTAGTAATCAATCATCTAAGGATAGATGATTAATTTTCGAAGCGGATTCGTTATTGTGTTCTTGTTGTGGTTATCACCTAAGGATAGGTGACGGTATTGTTTTAAAATTTCTAAACACAAGTAAACTTGTGTTAGGGTCCTAAAGTTATAGTCTAGGTCAAAGCAATGCTAATAACCTAATTCCCTATAACCATTGGCTCTGATACCAACTCTTCTGTCACACCCCGACCACGTTAAAACAACAAACCGTGGCGGAAACGTCGGGGAGTGTTGCAACAGAATTATTGTTTCACAACCATGGTAACCAAATGTTTTGTTTTATTGAATTATTATGTAATGTACATTGTCTTTAAATCAAAACAAACAAACTACATATTGTTATGACTGTTTTTAAGTCACTAAGGCCTCGTCCAGGTCCTATGTGACACAAACTTCCTAGCAAGCATCATCAAGCAATATCACCTGAAACATATGTAAAAAGTAAAGTCAGCAAAGAAATTGCTGGCGAGTACATAGGTTTTGTGGGAGTATTGGATTCATGGCTCGTTTATATGTTGCAGTACCTCGTTAGACTACAAAAGTCAAAAATACAAACCTCGTTTTGAAAAGTGTATTGCAACATAATTAACCAACTCAAATCAAATTGGTTATAGTTTATAAAATCTCTTAGCCATGAGTCTTAACCCAAAAACATTTGTTTTAGTAAAATAATTTGGAAACACCTCGTAAAAGCTCGTTAATAAAACTCGTATGGTTTATATCGTTTCGAAAACCTCGTTGTGTGATATCGTTTCAAATCGTTTTCCCAAGTGCACTAAATAATGACACGCAATGTAATATGATAGAATCACTTATATATCAGAAGTACCAGCGGCGTATCTACCATGATTCTATCATACTACACCCATCCCATTATTTAATCACTACCCAAAGCCAATCGTTTAATTCGTTTATCTCGTTTCAAATCGTGTATCTCGTTTCAAATCGTTTAACTCGACCCAAAATCGTATTCGTTTTAATAGTGAAAAATACTTTTGGTCGTCTCGTTAACAACATTCAAACCTTCGTGACTCGTTTAACTCGTTTCTCGTTTCGTATTAACAAACCACCAAAGGGTAAGTTAACAATCATCAGGTTCGGTCGTTACCTACATAACCCCCACACATAACCATGGGTGTAGTCTGATAACGGGATTTGTCAGATCCTATGGTACCATAACCTAATACTGGTCGGCTTGATCAGAGCTAATGAATGTCATTCATTATGTAATTACAACCAACAAGTCTTGTTCACCTTATTGAAATCGTTCTTAGTTTTGTATAAACCATCTTAATCGTTTTTGAAATCATCGTTTAAACCTTGAAAATCGTTTTGTACATATGATTCACCCCAAAACAATTGAAAACAGTAAAATAGGGGGACTATGTACTCACTTGAGATTGTAGGGTATCCTTGATTTTGTGAACTATCGATGCACGGGCAATCAAGGAATCAAGTGGTACCTAGTATCGGATTGCTAGATAAATAAATCGACACCTAAATCGGGAGATAGGATAGAATGAGGTTCTATAAATCAAATGAGTAATTAAACTCATGTGGTATGATTTAATAGTCCCATCATTCTGATTTGGAAGTCTACCTAAGTGCTTTTGACCCGTTTCGACACATTATGGTAACATAAGCTACCATAAGGCGTCGTTAGCGTATAACTATGTTCGGATGGTAATCTATGTGCTATGCCAAGTCTTACATGCCCAATTATCCCTAAACATGTTACTAAATCAGATAACAAGTCAAAAATATGTTCACATAGTCAAATTACGGATTTTAGCTTCAAAAGGGCATTTTGGTCATTTCCTATGGGCATACAAGCTAACTAGCAAATGACTAACCGATCCTACGTGATCATAAGGTATAACCTCAGTGGTTATTCCCTATGCAATTATGATCACTAACTAAGCTTGGTCGGATCCAAAGATCGACCAGACGGGTCGGGTTCGGAAGTATAAGCGGTTGTTTAGACCGCTTATCTTACGACCCTAAACAAGCACAAACTAATAGTGTCGAGTTAGACATGTCAAAACATGTCTAACCTACTGATTTGGTATCAAAACAAAGTGTTTTGATACCCTAAAGTAGTTCCGTTGCAAAATGCGTGCTAAAACGCATTTTGACCGAAACTTTGACTCGACACTACAACTAGATAACGTGGTAATCAGCGGTTATAATCGCGAAGGATTATAACTATCGTGATTACAATCACGTGTCAAAGTTCAATTGAACTTTGACTTGACCAATTGATGGTCAAAACCGAAAGTCAAACTGTTGGCCAAACTGTTTGACTTTCTGCACTACATAAGGAAAAAGCAAGAAAAAGAATAAAAGAAGACTCACAATAGTCCTTGCTATCTTTTCTACAAAGAAGACAAGTCCCAAATCAGTTGAGAGAGCTTCCAAAGCAGATAAGAAGGGAGGAAATGAGGAATGAGCAAATGAAACAATGGATGGCTTGGCTATTTATACTTGTTGGTGATGAACAAGATCATCACAAGTGGATTGTTTAGCCATTAAGCAATAAATCTCATCCATACAAGTGTTAGGAGCAGGTGCAAAGCCTTGGAGAGGTGGTAACTTGGTTACCACACAAAGAAATTGCAAGTTTGGCCCCTGAAATTACAAACTGTTGCTGAAAACACACATTCTGCCCAGATGAGGCGCTCGCGTAGCGCGACGGCATAGGCAGGAGGGCTCGCGCTACGCTACGGTGTATCAGATTCAGCAAAGTTTCAAAAATGACAGAAATGGTCCCTGCACGCGTTTAAAGCCTTTTTCGATGCGTTTAAACCCCGTTAACCTCATTTCAAGGCTCTAAAATGAAGTTAAAGCATAGGGGACTCAAAACATGTTCAAAAATATCTCGGATGTCGGTTCGTTTGATCGTACAATCGCGTTGTTCGGTTAATTACGACGGAAGTCGTAACGAACGCAAAATCGATCCAAATTAAGAGACGAATGGAATTTTTGCATGGCGATCACTAAAATAAAAATATTTTAGTGTGTACAAAAATTTTGGATGTCCAGATGTGTCCAGAACGTAAGATACGCGCGAAAATGCAAACTTACGCCGTTTTTGACACTTTTAGTCCCTGAAAGATCAAATAAGCATGTTTTCGCACACCGAACCTATCAAAGCTTATTTCTAAGCCATTTTTAGGTTATATATGGTATGTTTAACTTATGATCAAGTTCCGGACTGTTCGACACCATACGAATCGGTATAGTTTCGCAGTTTGACACAAATAGTCCCTGCGATCGAATAAACTTGTTTTCGACACACCAAGCCATCCAAAACTTATTTCTAAGTTATTTGAAGGTTATTTAAGGTATGTTAAGCCTATTTCACTATTCCGGAGTGTTTGTCGCATTAAACTGACTGCGTTTACACACCAGTTTGCGTATAACTTTTCCAGAAAGCGATTTAGAGCTCGAAATCGAACAAGAATTTGATATGTGCAAACGATACACATATTTTCACAAATCCCAAGTATGAAACACAAAATTTCATTGGTTTGGTATTTGTTCGATGGTCTTGGAGGCACAGATGTCACATATTATTTCTATCATCCTGATGCAAATGTTATTTCCATCAAAAGGAAGGGGCACTTTCTCGAGGAAGAACTTCTTAATCGAGGAACTGGAAATAATGTGGTTGATCTTGAAGAAATTCGAGAACCAACAACAACCGCTGATGAAGTCGGAACGTCTGAACAACAAGAAATTGTTGCTGATGAATCAGACATGAACACAGGCGTTCGCAGAAGTAGCAGGACTCGTAAAGAACTTGACAGATACCTTTGGCATCTCGAAGGTATTGAAGTCTTGGTAGTAGATGAGTCTAATGACGAACCTACTAACTACAAATCTGCTATCTCAGATCCTGAATCTGCGAAATGGCTGGAAGCCATGAACGCTGAGATGCAATCTATGCGTGATAATCAAGTCTGGGACTTGGTTAAGCTACCCCCCGAATCTCGGGCAGTAGGGAGCAAATGGGTTTTCAAGAGAAAAACCGATATGCATGGAAATGTACACACCTTTAAAGCACGGCTAGTTGCGAAGGGTTTCACTCAAACTCAGGGTTTTGATTATGATGAAACCTTCTCGCCCGTTGCTATGATCAAATCGATCAGGATATTGCTTGCCATAGCCGCGTACTATGACTACGAGATATGGCAAATGGATGTCAAAACCGCTTTTCTTAATGGCCATCTCTCTGAAGATGTCTATATGGTTCAGCCAGACGGTTTTGTTGATCCAAAATATCCTAATAGGGTGTGCAAGCTGAATAAGTCCATTTATGGACTCAAGCAGGCGTCTCGTAGCTGGAATCTTCGTTTTGACCAAAAGATCAAAGAGTTTGGTTTTGTCAAAAATGAAGATGAGCCTTGTGTTTACAGAAAGGCTAGTGGGAGCACTATATCATTTCTCATCCTGTATGTGGATGATATACTGATCATTGGAAATAGCGTCCCTATGCTTAACGAAGTTAAACGCTATTTGGGAACTTGTTTCGCAATGAAAGATCTTGGAGAAGCAGCTTATATTCTAGGAATCACGATCTATAGGGATAGATCGAAGCGGCTTCTAGGGCTAAGTCAAAGTACATACATAGACAAAATGATGAGATGCTTTAAGATGGAAAACTCCAAGAAAGGAGGTGTTCCTAAGACTAAAGGGACTGTGTTGAACAAATCGCAATCTCCTTCAACGGACATTGAAATTAAGCGAATGGAAGCAGTTCCATATGCTTCAGCGATTGGTTCTATCATGTATGCTATGTTATGTACTAGACCTGACGTCTCACATGCTTTAAGCATGACTAGTCGTTATCAGCAAACTCCTGGCATTGCCCATTGGACTGCTGTCAAGAACATTCTGAAGTATCTGAGAAGAACTAAAGATATGTTCTTAGTGTTTGGAGGAGTAGAAGAAGAGCTCACTGTAAGATGTTACACTGATGCCAGTTTTCAAACTGACCGAGATGATTCTCGCTCACAATCAGGTTTCGTATTCACTCTAAATGGAGGAGCTATCTCATGGAAGAGCTCCAAGCAGAGTGTGGTGGCAGATTCAACCACCGAATCTGAATATATAGCCGCATCAGATGCTGCAAAGGAGGCTGTTTGGATGAAGAAATTCATAACCGATCTCGATGTGGTTCCAAGCATTAAGAAACCCATTGAGATATTCTGTGATAACACAGGTGCTATTGCTCAAGCCAAAGAGCCCAGGTCTCATCACAAGGCCAAGCACATTCTAAGAAAGTTCCACTACATATGGGAAATTGTGGAACGTGGAGACATCGTGATAAGCAAAGTGGACACAGATCAAAACCTAGCAGACCCGTTTACTAAGCCCATGACTCAGGACAAGCATGATCAACACATGGGTGCTATCGGGCTTAGATTGGCTAGCAGTATGTTTTGATTTAGTATTTGGATGTACGAACTTTTAACAGTTGTACTTTTGAATTCAATTTTGATTTACTGGTTAGATGCAATTTTGAATCTTATAACTGTGTTCGATTTTAATACGTTTAATCCGTGAATCTTGCATTCTAAACTATCCGTAGTCGGCCAGACTTGTGGGAACGATTCTGAATTAAGACTATTCTGACTTTGGACTCAAGGAGTTGACTTCCAAATTCACAGACCTCATTGAGAATGACGTTGGATGTAACTCGCATCAAATCATCTTCATGGATCTTAGTCATAAGAAGCTTTGATATTGGTATACTCATTTAGTATCCTTTGACCTGAGATACATATTAGAACTTCCGTTTACCAAGGATTATTCTTTGATTACTGTCAACCGCTGTCGCGTAACTGCCAGTCATAAAGGCTTTAATTGGGAATAGTTCTGAAGTTCAGTGGGAGTTGTATGTAGTCGATAAGGGATTCTGTACTCTTACATGATATGTAACAGTTAGACATTGTGGCGCCCTCGTTGATTCAAACTGGTGAAGTGTAAGGCCTTACCCAAACTTACTGTGTGTTTGTTCGGACCACTTTGACTCTTGATCGAGAACAATAATAATTGAACACCATATGAGAATGAACTTAATCCATGTCTCATTGATTCAATTTATGTCTTTTACAAAAAGGATGAATGACAACAATACCATAAGTCCATTGTCTTGCAATAGTAAGTTGTTACTAATAGCAAGGTGTTTTGGTTAATGACTTTAAAGTGTTATACCTTGTTGGGGGCAGCCATGTGCAGCTAGAGCGCCGCTGACTGTCTGCGTTGAGAATTTTATCGAAGGCCGTCCAAGTGGGAGATTGTTGGATTTATATATACGGGTTCGATAAGTCAACGCTGCTGACCGAGCTATGACCCGTAAGAGTTACACCTTGGGCAACGAACATTAAATCCACTTAACTCGATTAACTGGTGATCACGAACAATTAACGGGACGAAATATATAATTATCTAGAATAATTATATATCCACGAGAAACGGGATTTATTATTTATACACGTTATAAATAATTTAACGTTTAATTACTTATGTAATTAAACTTTGTCTTTACGGGCTTTGTATCACGTTTGGACTTGTACTAGTCGTATTGGGCCTTGTAGGGCCGAAAGATAATTAGTGATGGTTATTAGGGTTTATGAGATAAAACCTAATCACCTATTTATAATATATATACACTAATATCTTGAAAAGAAAAAAAACAACAACAGCAAAGGTTGCCGTCATCTTTTAAAAGGGTGTGATTCCCTTTTTGTTTTTGTTCTTTGGTGATACGATTAGAAAAACAAAGAGACAACAGCCGCCACTTCAATATAAGTGTGCTGCCTCTTTTCTCTTTTGTGATTCTTGTTTCGCGAGGTACATCCGGTTACCGTGTTTGTGTTCTAGCACTCGTTCGTTGTATCTTGGTGTCTCACACGGTTAATTATTAACCACAAGGTATATTTAATCTCATCGGTAGATTAATTTTATATATTGTATTTGCATGTTTGTAACCATGATCCTGTTCGATTCATTTTGGTGTTGATTAATATATTTATTCCGCTGCGTATTTATTAATTATATATTTAGTTAATAAAATATATCAAACCTGTTTTGATATAAAAAAAATGACACCACTGAATCCCAACAATGTTAACAGAGGACATGGATTGGCAACAGGCAGCAACAACTCCCTTCCCCGGCCACAAAAGAGAAAAAAAAAGAGTGTCAGTGCCCCTCGCGCAACGCGCGAGCGGGAATTCTTCTAGTCAAAATACAAAATTAGAACCCCAAAATTGTCGTTGAAGTTTGAAAGGCGGTTTCGACAGAAGCTAAACGAGAGCGGTGAACAAGAAACGAGTATCGATTTGAACTGAGGAATGACGATTACAGCATTAGGAGGTATCGATTAAATCATCTGCTCGTCGATTTGTTTTCTATTTTAATCACACGATTTTAGTAGTAGAAAATCTCATACTGATCGGTGGTTTTATTGTATCTTGAACAAAAATTGAAGCTAAACGAGTGAAGAGGAGCAAGAAACGCAACGATCCGGTGCACTCTACCAGCATAAATCCAGGTTTCTTCTAAAAAAATCCAAATACTAGGGTTTGATGAACTAGCGTTATTTGATATGAACTAGAGTTATTTGATATTGATTGATTGATATGAACTAGCGGTATTAGATTGATTGATATTAGACGATTGATTGATATGAACTAGCGGTATTAGATTGATCATCCCCCCGTCCCCTATATTAGGTTAAGTTTTGATATTGGGGCTTTCTCTCTTTGATCTAACTTGCCTTTTGTTTAAACAATTAACGAATGTTGTATTAGGTTAAATTTTGATATTGGGGCTTTTGATCTACCTTGTCCTTTGTTTTCATCCGTTTCTAAGCATAATTTTGGTGGAGTTGGATGAAAATAATAACGCATCCAATGAAAATAATAACGCCTGTTGTATAAGATCTGTTGTAGCACAACCAATGAAAATAATAACGCCTGTTGTTATATGAAAAAGGTAATTTGCTTGATTTATTTTGTTTTGAAATATGAATGTAGGGGTTGCTGATGATAACAAACAAACCTCGCAAGTTAAAGTTAAATAAAAAGCAAAAGAAACTAAATCTTGAAGATGATGATGATTTTGAAGCACCAATTAAAGACTTGATAGGCAAAACGGCCGAAAACACAAAAAAAAGAGGGCAAAGACTTTAACTGACCAAGATGATGATGACTTTGAGGAGCCCATAAAAAAGAAACCATCGAAACAAGACAAGCAGATGTATCCTACAATGGGTAAACAGACGATTAACAAATCGGAACCAATTAGGACGGAATCAAGACCGTACTATGAATATCATCATGATGTAATAAGCCTTAGGTGTAGTCCTTCAGGTTTCTTGGATACAGTAAGACAATTTACAAAAGCATAGGTAGCGGATGTGAAAAGCATTGGATTTGGTCATGTTCTTGATATAAAGGTTAATCATATAAGCACACGTCTAGGTTATTTGCTTGGAAGAAACTATGACGAGCAATACAACACACTAAACATCGGAAATCATAAGATACAAATCACAAGAGATTCAGTACATGATGTGTTTTGTATTCCTAAAGGACAAAATCCAGTACGGGAAAAAAATAAGCCTCGGAAAGGAGCAATAGTTTAAAAAAATACTGCTACTCAAGGGGTCGAGACAACTATTGATCAGTTCAAAAACCAATGGCCAGACACCAACAGAATTACTCATACATTAGTTGCAAAAGCTATAAAAAACAAACAAATGGCGGCAGATTATTCAAGTTAAATTTTTTAGCCTACTGGAACACGTTGTTTGTAGAGATTACAAAGTCAACAACGGTTAAACAAAGTTTTCTACTTGCCATTGACAAAGAGGAAGGCATTTCGAAGCTGGATTAGTGCTCGTTTGTTTTAGAATCGCTTAAACGAACTAGACAAGGTTGGAAAAACTGGACCCACAATACAATGGACCAGTTGCATTTCTAACGGTATGTTTTGTAAACATCTTTAATATGTAAGCTAATACACTATTGTTAGTAGTAATTTGGTTTTTTTTAAACAATTATATGTAGCTTCTATACACCCATGATTTCAACAAAAGGCACAAAATTTTCGATGAAGTTGTCGAACTGCCTGTCATAAAGTATATAATATCTGGTATGATCGACGACATGGAAGAGTATTTATACGACAATGGGCCGCTGTCAGATGTTGAAGATTATGATGAAGTTGACAAAGACGAAGAAACGCATGACAATCTCTAGGATCAACAACATGCGACTGCCTCGGACATCAATAGCGATGATCATTAAAATGAACAGGCTCCGACAACGCCATTCGAAAACGTAAATCAACAAACTTCGACGTTATTGACGGACCTGATCACTGACAACATCCCATTACACGAGGCTGCTGCAGTACAAGAAAACCTCACCGCATTTGAAACGATAGATCAGCCTACTACAGATACGGATGATTTCACAATACCACCGATCAGCCTACTACAGATACGGAGGATTTCACAATACCACCAGTGGATACCACAAAGGTCTACAAAAGAAGAAACCAGGCTGGTGAAGATTCAATCGACGAATGTTACGTACCATCAACTACCAATTGGTTTGAGGGCTAGAATCCTAGTGAACATATTTCAGAGTTGAACCTAGAAGATATTGGCATCGGGTCACAAACACAAAAAGAACTTGACTACTGATCCACTCCGCTTCAACTAACCGGGGTGATCTATGATGATGCTGCGCGGGAAGCCTCAAACAAAAATAAGAAGGTACACTCTTTTGGATTTTTGTTTATGATATTATTAATAACGCATGCTTTAAGAACCTCATATTACAGTAGAATGCTTGTTTATGATATTAGAAAAATAACGCCTGTACAATACTAAAAATCACGCTAGTTTAAAAAAATAATAACGCATGTTAGTTTAAGAAATTAATAACGCATGATTTGAGTCAGGCTTTTGTATTACTATAACTGGGTCCAGTAAGTGAAGACCATATTGTTGTTTGCATGGCATGCTATAGTGGCTCGATTTTTATTTGTGGTGTTTAGGCTATAACTAAGCCCAATATAGATCACTGGAACAAGAGGACCGTTAGCATAAGTCTTGATTTCATAAATAGTGGAATGGGCTTCGAATGATATAGACTACACAGGAGATTAAGCTGTTGGGCCAATTTCTGAGGAGAAACATTGGGCTGTTTGGCCAATTTATTAGGAGTAACATTGGGCTATGGTCTTCTGAAAAGGAAAAAATTGAACTAAATTTAGTTTGAAATAAAGCCCATGATTAACAAAATGGACGAGAACATATATAAAAATAAAAATTACGCTACTTAGATAGATAATAATGCATGATATTATTAAAACTCCAATTCTGCAGCTGTTGTTGAAAACAATGGACAGGAATATAAATAAATACATTTCTCTGGTTACGGAAATGAACAATATCGTTACGGACGCAAAGGAAAAGTGTTTCTGGGATCCAGATATAATGAGAATGTGTAAAAGATGGGATGATGCAGTTAAAAATACCGTGACGACTGATTAAGTAAGCTCTGGAGGTGATGAGGTATTTCAAAACAAAGTTGTAGAGGGTGGCGATACAATTCAAGAGTTAGGAGGGGATGGAGATGCAACCGTGGAAGATGAAAACACAGGAAAAAGAAAAGGTAGATAAGAATTTGTGTTATTTCTTAAGATTAACGGTAATTTAAGTTCAATAATGACAAAACGTTCGTGATTTTATAGGATGTCATGATGTTGATAATATGACATATGATGATGGGGGTATTTCAGACTCATGCCTGGCTGCATTACAAACCATCGAACCAGGTGTATACAAGCATACGACAGAAGGTAACAAATACGATCATTGCTAAATTATTAACCGTATTCTAACTTGTGTTTACAAAAAAATTAACCTACTCGAACATACAAACAGTGACACAAGCAGATGTGGTACACCAAATGGACCAAGCTGTAAATTTAGCAGAGTCCAGTCAGTAAAAAGCACAAAGTCAGAATACAATAACCGAGTCAATGTTGAATGAGCTTGAAAAGATAAACCCTGACGTCTATGGTAAAGAAATGCCTCCCACCACATCCGCTAAAGAAACAGATGAAGTGACGGATTCAGAAATGCAGTCGGTGGAGACGCTTTTAAGATTGGCTCCCATCCTACAAACATCAAATGAAAGTAAGCCAAAAAACTCCCATGTCTGCTAACAAAAAGAAAAACGAAAAACGAATGGCAGAATGTTGAGGGAAAAGAACGAAAAACGAATGGCAGAATTAGGTGACGCATACAGATCACCTTACTGCAACAGGATAACCAGCTTATATGAGCCATTTCTGGAACGTGACCAGACGATCATCTGTTACCTCTTAGCTCCAGTCGGAGATATTGGGTAAGATGTTTTGTCTCTTTTAAACCGCTTAAAATCTTGAACTCTTTTTAAACTGTCCTTTTTGGTTTTAAACAACAGCTCATTGATATACAAGTCTGAAAAGGGAGTCGAAACACTAAAAATCATTTTTGAAAGCTTTCACCCATCGCAATACATAGCTTCAAATGGAGTGGACGCGTTTGTAGATGTGTTAAACTTTGAAGAGAAAAAAAGGGACAAAAAATCATCACCCTACAGGTTGTTCTTGCCAAGTACAATGATTGTAAGTTTTTCCATAATAATCACGCATGTATGTATTTTACTATGTTAAATCACACATATTGAATTGTAATCACGCAAGTTATATGATATCACGCATGTTGAAAGTTAATGGACACATGTTTAAGGTTAACCAAGCATGCTATATGATAATCACGCCTGTTGAAAGTTAATGCACATATGTTTAAGGTTAACCAAGCATGCTATATGATAATCACGCATGTTGAAAGTTAATGCATACATGTTTAAGGTTAACCAAGCATGCTATATGATAATCACGCCTGTTTAAGCTTAATGGACAGATGGAAAAAAATCACCATAATTTTTGCAGCCTGACGAAATGTTTGGGCCAAAATACACAGACAATGATCGATTGAAAGTATTTGCACCAAGCCTAGACGATATACTGTCTAAGTATCAGGTCAAGAAAGTTGACACAGTGGATCTTATCTTCATTCCAGTACTACTATCTGATCATTTCTGGTGCCTATGCTTTCACTTGAAAAATGGCGAAATTGAGTTAATTGATAACTCTTGGTTTGACGAATCGTTTAGCAAACGCTACCGTGGGCGCCCCGAAAAGCTGGTAATTCTTGAATACTTAGCTTTATATACAAAAACAACTATATATTATAATGACTAGGTACTAATATGATTTTTTATCGTGATTATAGCGAAGAGTTCTAGTTCTATACCTAAAAGACAAGATACGACAAAAAGAGTGGATAACAAACTTGGAAACAGCAAGCATAATTCGAAAGGAAATGGATTGGAGAACTCTTCAAAACGGATTTGACTGTGGTGTCTTCACTATGAGACATATGGAGACGTACAAAGTCAAATCACCATGGAATCCGGGGTTTGGTAATTCTTGAATACTTAGCTTTATATACAAAAACGACTATATATTATAATGACTAGGTACTAATATGATTTTTTATCGTGATTATAGCGAAGAGTTCTAGTTCTATACCTAAAAGACAAGATACAACAAAAAGAGTGGATAACAAACTTGGAAACAGCAAGCATAATTCGAAAGGAAATGGATTGGAGAACTCTTCAAAAAAGATTTGACTGTGGTGTCTTCACTATGAGACATATGGAGACGTACAAAGGCAAATCACCATGGAATCCGAGGTTTGGTAATTCTTGAATACTTAGCTTTATATACAAAAACGACTATATATTATAATGACTAGGTACTAATATGTTTTTTTATCGTGATTATAGCGAAGAGTTCTAGTTCTATACCTAAAAGACAAGATACGACAAAAAGAGTGGGTAACAAACTTGGAAACAACAAGCATAATTCGAAAGGAAATGGATTGGAGAACTCTTCAAAACGGATTTGACTGTGGTGTCTTCACTATGAGACATATGGAGACGTACAAAGGCAAATTACCATGGAATCCGGGGTTTGTGAACGAAGATAAAGACCATTCAAGATTCACAACTTCGATTCTTGCGGTACTGGTATCTTAGTAAGATTGTATTGTCCGACTACAATCTTATAAGGAAAGAAGTGTATGACAAAGCTAAGGAATTTACAAAGAACGCAAGCACCATAGATGTTTTGTGCGATCTAGATAACAAAATTAGGGACCGATTGGATCAGTTCTTCAACCTTGACAAAGTGAAACAAAATGCTACGTCGTAGAACTACTTTGTTGCAAACATATTTGACATGTTCGTTTTTTAATTTTATGTTTAATTCTTAAATCTGCTGATTACTTATAAACTATGATATCAGATAACATGAAAAATGTAAAAACAATGGGAAGATTTCCTTATTCAAACACAAATTCGATACAAGAAAAGCACTTAGCTAAACATAAATAGCACATGGTTTCACTACCCAGATGAAAATGATACATAATACCCATCAGAAAAATGACTCCAAAAACTTGATCTTCATGTCCGTAGAGCATCTTAAGACGGTTATTGCATCTGCAAACTCCTTTAACTGTTTCTCATCCCGCTCTCCTAGATCAACCATAAACATCATAGCCACCTCTCGGACACTTGACTCTTTCATACCAGACAACAAATTGAAAATCTCTTCTCGCCTCTTCATGTTCTCTCTGACCCTAGAAATGATAGTTTCCAACAAGTCTTTACAAGACTTGTCTTCAGCAATTTGTTCCTCGATTCTCTTTTTGAGATAAACACTCATACCTGATGATGATGATGAAGAAGAACCACAAGATGAATTACAAGAATCTGCCATCTTTAAGGTAATATTTGAATGCTCTTTCAATGATATATAAAAGGAAATACCAAACAAGAGGACATCTAAAATTATTAAGCATGACAGATGTATGATTCATAAATCATTCTAGCTGTTTTTTGGAGTTTTCTTGGTCCAGTACAGATATTATGTAAGATAATCACGCATGTATAAATTATCACGCATGTATAAAAATAATCACGCATGTATTGATAATCATGCACGTCCTGTTTGTGAATTATGTAAGCTACTGAATTTTGTTAAAAATATTAAACAATATGCAAGATGCAAGTTGATATAAAAGATAATTAATCCTAATAATAATGAAACCTACAAATAGCCTTCCAAATCGACATGACTAGTAATTATGTGAGATATTTAATTTTACTTACCAAATCTCCCACAACTACCATATTAAATCAAAATCTTTATACATATATGATTCCCCATATTAGATTTTTGCAAAAAAAATAACAACTCTCATCAAGAAACAAAAATGTCTACTGATCCGGCAAGCAAAGCCTTCAAGGAGCTCCTCTCCAGCCGCATGTTGAGAGAGCTTGCTTCTGATGTAAACTCTACTAACAGTATTTTTGATGTGCAGAGGAAGGTCTTAGAACAACAGAAGATGAACAAAGAAGTCTGGGGGAAACTACTAGATGAACCAAAATATTCGTTGAGGGACAATGTCATAAAGCTCATGAAGGATCAGGCATCTGCTGATCACTTGGTTTACTCATATCTCAAGCATGCAGTGGAGACGGTGCAAGAGAAGATGGAGACCAATGACAAGGAGCTTGGGAAGATATTCACATCGAACTAGGTAGTATGTCTGATTAATCAACGTTTTTTGTTGGTTTTTTGGGATGTTATAATGTTGGTATTTTGAAAACTTACAACTATGGTGGTTTTTGGCAATAGAAACTAATATGTGGATATATTTAGAAATATCATGTAGGCTTACTTTTAACATGTTTTGATACCTTTTCAGGCATTTATGTATGGTGTTTTGGCGTTATTTATATGAGAAAGGCATGTTAAATATTATCACGCATGTTACATTTAAAGACGCTAGTTATGAAAAAAATTTGTGTTTGGGTATGTTTTTGGTTGAAATAGCTGTGAACAGGGGTTAAGACAGATTATACAAAATGTTAGAGAGGGGTTTAATGGTCATTTGAGATCTCCATTTAAGATAGTCTTGTATATTTATGATTTTAGGTTAAGGTCCAATATAGTAAAATAACGCATCTGCATATTGAAAAGGGGTAAAAAAGGTTCACTTGAGTTGGTATAATTAATCACGCATGGCAGGGTAAACATATAAAAATGGTATTAAAATCACGCATGTTAAAATGTCAAGATCACATATCACATAAAATTATTTCTTAAAAAATGCATGAAAAAACCAATGTTTAAATGTATGCAATTGTGGTTCAAAAATTACTCGTCGTCGTCGTTTAGCTCTTCCCATTCAGAATCACTATCATCTGCTTCATCAACCTCCTCATACTCCTCCTCTCCCTCACCAGTTTCTGCATCCTCGTCCTCTTCGTCTACTAAACCAGGATCAGTCTCTAACTGAATTACTCTTCTTTTCTTCCCCTTCTTATTGGAAGCACTAGCTTGACCCTTTAAAACCTCGCAAGTTCGGATATCATGACCTTTGGTATTGCAAACACTGCATGTCCGACTTCTCTTGCCTTTTAGACTAATAATCTTTTCTTTTTTTGATTTAATCCGCTTATGTGAACCGCGTCCTTTGTTTCTAACACCAGTTGGCACACGGACTGTAGGTGGAGCATCAGTGTTCGGTTTCTCGTAACCGATTAACCATGAATATCTATCAAACTTAGGGTCGATGGGGTTGGTTATGCGAAGTTCATCAACCATTTCTTTCATCTCTCTCATCCGATCCCTGACTATAACTAGATGATCAAAATCTCTCATCAAGTTACCAATAAGATACTCTCTGGTCTGCATTATCTCATACGCAACCTCTTTGGCCTTTTTATGCCCATCATTATCATCAACACTTAAATCAAGTGTGTTATTTAGATCATTCGGTACCACGTTTTTCGTCCATCTTCTCATAACTTACTTGTTGGGAATTCTGTAACAACTGTCACTAAAATCCGTAATTAGGATAATAATTATCCAATAAGAAAACCCTAATTAAGACACCCAAGTAATTTGGCATAAACCCTGAAATTTCCGGAACAATCGGAATCAGGATCAGGGCCCCTAAAACTCGAGGGGGGCAAACCTAATTGATAATTATCTAATTAAAATCGTTGCTAGATGCTGATTGGTTGAAATTTTTGATTCACCAAGGCTACAACCGAACTCAGCTAGGCTAGGAAGTAGGTTGCACCCTTTACGGACCGTAAAGGTTGGTCCTTACGGACCGTAAGCAGACCAGGTTCCCTTACGGACCGTAAGGGGTTAGGCATACGGTCCGTAAGCCAATCGAAATTTTAGCTATAAATAGCCGACCTTGGCATTAGAATTTTGATGTTAAAACGTCGATCAGATACTGTCTGTACGTCGTATTATACTCCGATCAGTTCACCACACACACACAATCACGAAACGCTGCCGCAATCAGGGTAATAACTCGATCGCTATTACGATTCAACGTCCGATCGATTATAACTATCCAACGATAGTCCGGGTGCTGCTCAATTGAGCTTGTACTTTGATTATTCGTCGTGATTTCGACTTGAATATTTGAGTGCTGTTCGAATTCGGACTATGCTCTGTTATTCGTTGTGAATCCGATTGAATTATCGAGTATTGCACTGATTAATCGTTGTGAGGGTTTAATCTCGTGAATTGACGTAACTGCTGTATTAGTTACTAACCTGCCTGTGTGTGCATTGTGTTAAACTAGGTGTAATCAAGGCTAATCAGTAGGCTTATCTATTTGCTCGTTAATCTGCAATGTGAGTCATTCTTCTTTTTAAACTGTTTTCTCACAGTTTGTGAGTAAGTATTACAAAACTTCAAGTTATTTTCAAAGGTTATAATTACAGGGATTAAGTCTTTGTAATCACCAAATTACAGCTGGTATGTGGGGTATTGTGCACATTACTATTTTTATCACTCTAGGTGAGTGAGCCTGATATTCGTCACTATTAGGGGCGACGGGACCCAATAGTGGTATGACCACAGTCACAGATCCGGTCGAGTGACAAATACCCATTCTTGATAATTGGTTGATAAAAACATTGTAATCGCCCTTAATACTGTAATTTATAACTAACAGGTCGTTTTGGAAAACTGAATGATTCACTCAGTATTTCCCCGCTGACAAAACCTTTTTCAAACATGTTTCAGGTGATCTGTGTGATCCAGGAAAAGTGCAGTAAAGCACTATCAAGCTCAGAAAAGTGGCTCAGTGTGAATAAATCAATAAAACGTGTTTTGGAAAATAAAGATTTCTGTGTGAAATCAACTTATTGTAAATTATGGGATTTATCCCTTAAACTTTGTGTAATATATTAAAAACGAGCATTTTCCGGTGAAAAGATCCGGTAATAAAAGACTTCCGCTGTCGCATAATAATACCACGGGTACCATTGAAATCTGGTCCGCGGCCCCGGCTCCGTCCAGGGTAGGGTCGGGAGCCGTGATAGAGAAGGTGGTATCAGAGCTAAGAACTAATAACTATTGAGCCACTGATCGAGCCGCTGATTAAGCCTAATACTAAATTAAGTATTTGACAAAATACTTAATTTTACTAATTGTTATTCTGTAATTATATGTTTTATTAATTGATTATTTGTTAGTTACAGTATGGGTAAGCAAAAGCTGTCTGCTATCTACCACAAACTAGATGTTGCATCTTCTTCTAAAAACCCAGTAAACCTAGAAGAAGAAATCTTTGTCCACAAGTCAAACTATGAAAATCCTCTTTCCCCAGAGAAAAGGGATTCGATACTTAAAAAGAGTCAGGGGACAAAGAAACCCCGAACCAAGAGAGTTAGGTTTAACCCAGAAGTCCAAGAATTTGGTAATAGTGCACCTTGGGAAGATAAAATAGACGGGAAATGGACAAATCTCTATATGCTAGCAACTGTAACGGAAAATACCAACCTCTAAATCTCCAATAAATCGAGTCTAATAGAAAAATCACTATCCAGTAAATAAATAAAATCCTAGTGTGTTTATTTCTGTTGTCCTTTGTATAAGTTAAAATGCAATAAAACTTCAGTGTTTGTTTGTTAAACTTTGTTCCAAAGTTTTAACATTGCATTTTTGTATTTTGCATATATACTATGCAGCATGAGTGAGATATCGGAAGCATTTCAGAATCTCAACTTATATCCAGTGCCTATCGAAGTCTCTTATGACTTTACTGGTTATGTTGCTGACATAGAAGAACCTGTGGAATTCCAAGCTCCACCGCTGGAAAAAGCCAAACCTAAAAAGAAGAGAAGATACGTAGGGTGGAGGAAAGTACGCCGTAGGAAACCAGCAACTAGGAGACTTCCTAAAATAGAAAATCCTGTGATCGTGAGCAAGGGAAAGGAAATAGAAACTGGAGAAAGTTCGAAACCACCAGAAAAAGAAATAGGAATAGATCTTAAGAAAAAGGGAATAGAGATTGGCGAAAGCTCTAAACAACCAGAAGAAATTACGTTCCAAGACAAAATAGACCGTCTCTTAGAAAACTGTGAAGTCATAAGCCCAATCCGTACTAATTTGTATCCTTACCCGGCTACAGTCCAATTTCCCTTAAACGTAGCACCAACTATTCCTGAACCTTTAATCCACACCCGACCACTAGGTGAACTGGAAGAATGGTGGACAAACGACTGGCAATTCCAAAACATAGTCAATAGTCCTTATAGTTTCCTTCCACAATTTGACCCAGAACCAATCCCGAATCCTCCCATGAGTAATGAAAACCTGGCTGAACTCCGTCAGTTCGGTGAAGAACTGATAGGTACGGTAATAGGATCAAGGAAATGGGAGAGCATCTAACTTGGAAGTACGACGAGAGGGAGCATCGTTATTAGGACTGTCAGTCAAACTAACGAAAAAGTCAGGGACCCGTATTGTATACTAGTGTAAATAGTAACTTAAAACTCTGTAAAATGGGCAATAAAACTCTGTAAGATACGGTGGGTACGGAGGCATATACAATATACAATGACAAAATGAAAGTCGAGAAATCGACAATTTTGGTTATGCTTGTATGTTGTAATAATTTATGTGTTCATCTGTGCTAATTTTGTTAGTAATAAGTTAGACACTAATAAGTCCTACCAATTAGCAGATGGAAAACGCTAACAATGAACCAATTAATGAAGTAAATCAATCTGAGCAAGAACAAGAAGATCAATATATAACGCGACAAGACATCGAGCATTTTATCGCACAAGGGATAGCCCAGGCTATTCCAGCAATTGTAGCTGCTGTTCATAAACCTGCCGAACCACAACAATTAAATCATAGTAAACGTACTTTGGAAGATAACGGCAGTAACAGCATAAATGGAGGCGGCAATCATAACGATCATGATCCGCAACAAGTCCCACTTCTAAAAAGAATAAAAGCTGCAACGTCTGGTTGCACTTACAAAGAGTTTCTTGCTTGCAAACCCGCTGAATTTGCAGGTAACGAAGGGGCAACTGCAACACTGCGTTGGTTAGAGAAAACCGAAGCAGTAATTGCAATAAGCAAATGTGCTAAAGAGGATCAGGTGATGTATGCATCAAATCTATTCAAAGAAGAAGCGCTAGAATGGTGGAACACGGTCCTCCAGGCAAAAGGAAGAAGGATAGCCTATGTCATGAGTTGGGAAGAATTTAAGAGTCTTGTAGAAAGAAAATTCTGTCCCGAATATGAAAAAGACCAAATGGCAAACAAATTCCTAAGTCACCGTATGACAGGGGTAGATTGCCGGGGCTATACTTCGACATTCTTTGAATACGCAAGGGTGGTGCCAACACTGGCTTCGCCAGAACCGGTACTTATTTCTCGTTACATCTGGGGGTTAATTAGTGAAATCCGAAACATCGTTAAAGCTGCGAGACCTCGTACTATTGACGATGCGGTAGAATTAGCTAATACCCTAACGGATGAGTTGGTACGCACAAGAGAGGAAGATCGCAAGAAGGAATTAGCTCAAAAGATTACCCAAGGATTTCGTGTGGGTAATACCAAGAAAAGAGGAACGGGGCAATCTTCATCATCTCCTTTCTGCAAAATTTGCAAAAAGAAGCATTATGGACAATGCAACATGGTTTGCAATTTTTGCAAAACAAAAGGTCACCGGGAAGAAGACTGCAGGAAGAAAACAAGAATTTGTTATAATTGCAGAGAAAGGGGACATTTCCTATTTGAATGTCCTAAATTAGCTAAACCTGTAGCCAACCAAGCCAAACCAGCTGAAGGAGCAACCAAGAGAAATGCGCGTGCATTCCAGCTAACCACTCAAGAAGCCGAACTCATTCCAGATGTGATAGCTGGTACGTTCCTAGTACATGATGTGTTTGCCAAAGTATTATTTGACTCTGGTGCGAACCAAAGTTTTATAAATACTTTATTCTGTCAAGATCTTAAGTTACCTTTAACCACTCTTAGGCAAATCTTCACAGTAGAAACCGCAGAAGGAAATTCTGTGAAAATAAATAAAGTCTGGCAAGAAGGAAAAATAGAACTATTAGGCCATAAGTTTTCTGCAAACCTGTTACCAATGAATTTAGCCGGATTCGATGTCGTGTTAGGAATGGATTGGTTAATAGCCAACCATGCTCGAATCCTATGTGATAAAAATGCTGTAGAAATTCAAACACCTTCCGGAGAAGTAATTTTAATTACTGGAGATAAACCCCGAAAGCCACTGAAATTCATTTCCGTAATGAAACTGGCTAGTTATTCAAGAAAGCAGGAAATGGTGTACATGATTTCGGTAATCATTAACACTAAAGATAAGGAACTTCAGGACATCCCGGTAGTGTCAGAATACCCAGACGTTTTTCCAGAAGAATTACCTGGGTTACCACCTGATAGAGAAGTAGAGTTTAGAATTCATTTAATTCCAGGTACTGCACCAATAGCTAAAGCACCATATAGATTAGCACCTACCGAAATGCTAGAATTGAAAAAGCAATTAGATGAATTATTAAGCAAAAGATTCATACAACCTAGTTCATCCCCTTGGGGTGCACCAGTGTTGTTTGTGAAAAAGAAAGATGGATCGATGAGAATGTGTATCGATTATAGAGAATTGAATAAAGTTACGATTAAGAATCGATACCCATTACCTAGGATTGATGATCTTTTTGATCAACTACAAGGAGCTAGGTACTTCTCAAAGATAGATTTAAGATCCGGATACCATCAATTGAAATGCAAGAAGAAGACATACCTAAAACTGCTTTTACAACTAGGTATGGTCATTATGAGTTTACAGTCATGCCCTTTGGATTAACGAATGCCCCAGCAGCATTCATGGACATGATGAATCGAATCTGTAAACCATACTTGGATAAATTTGTAATCGTTTTCATCGACGATATACTTATTTACTCCAAAAGCCAAAAAGAACATTGTGAGCATTTACACGTTCTCTTAACCTTGTTAAGAAAAGAAAGGCTTTATGCCAAATTCTCGAAATGTGAATTTTGGCTGCAAGAAGTACAATTCTTAGGACATGTGGTAAATCAAGAAGGTATCCATGTAGATCCTGCTAAGATAGAAGCAATTACTAAATGGAAAGTCCCACAAACAGCAATGGAAATAAGAAGTTTTCTAGGCTTAGCTGGATACTATAGACGATTTATCCAAGATTTTTCTAAGATAGCCGTACCTTTAACCAAGTTAACCTGTAAAGCTGCTAAGTTTGAATGGGGACCTAGACAAGAATAAGCTTTTAAGATTTTAAAGCATAGGTTGACAAATGCACCAATCTTAGCGTTACCCGAAGGAACAGAAGACTTTGAAGTATATTGTGATGCTTCAAAAATTAGGCTATGGATGTGTGTTGATGCAACGCAAGAAGGTAATTGCATATGCTTCTAGACAATTGAAAAAGCACGAAGAGAATTATACGACTCATGATCTAGAATTAGGAGCCATAATTTTTGCCCTTAAGATCTGGAGACATTATCTGTACGGAAGTAAGTTTACTGTCTATACAGATCATAAAAGTTTAAAATATATATTTGGGCAAAAAGAATTAAACATGAGGCAAAGAAGATGGATGGAGATGCTAAGCGACTACGACTGTGATATTCAATATCACGAAGGAAAGGCAAATGTAGTTGCCGATGCCTTAAGTCGTAAGTACAATGAGAAGCAGAAACGAGTCCGTGCTCTGAGGTTGAATCTACAAGTAGATTTAATGGCACAAATCAAAGAAGTTCAGAAAACAGCAATCAAAGATGATGCGGAAGGAATGAAAGGTTACCTGAAAGAACTAGAACAAGGAAATGATGGAATTTGGAGATTCCATAAGAAACGAACTTGGGTACCTAAACAAAGAGAGTTACGAAATAAGATTCTAGAAGAAGCTCATAAATATAGGTATACCATGCACCCAGGAAACAATAAGATGTACCAAGATTTAAGAAATAATTTCTGGTGGATAGGAATGAAAAAGGATATAGCCGAACACGTATCCAAGTGTTTAACTTGTTCACAAGTCAAGGCTGAACACCAGAAACCATCAGGATTACTTCAACAGTTAGAAATGCCTGTATGGAAATGGGAACTCATAACAATGGATTTTGTTACTAAGTTACCCAAAACCAAAAGAGGTAATGATGCAATTTGGGTAATTGTAGACCGATTAACCAAATCAACTCATTTCTTACCAATGAAAGAAACCTTTAGCATGGAAAGATTAGCGCAACTGTACGTGGACGAAGTAGTATCCCTGCATGGAGTCCCACTCTCCATCGTATCGGATAGAGATAGTCGATTTACTTCTCATTTCTGGAAAAGTTTTCAGAAAGCAATGGGAACACGACTAAATCTAAGTACTGCATATCATCCACAAACAGACGGGCAGAGTGAAAGGACAATACAAACTCTAGAAGACATGCTCCGAGCATGTGTAATTGACTTTAGTGGTAATTAGGATAGCCATTTGCCATTAATAGAATTCTCCTATAATAATAGTTATCATTCGAGCATCGAAGCTGCTCCATTCGAAGCACTGTATGGACACAAATGCAGAACTCCAGTATGTTGGGCAGAAATCGGAGAAAGTCAATTATCAGGTCCTGAAATTGTACAAGAAACTACTGACAAAATAACCCAGATCAAGGAAAGACTGAAAACAGCTCGAGATCGTCAGAAGAGCTATGCAGATAATCGTCGCAAACCTTTAGAATTTCAAGTCGGAGATAAAGTACTTTTAAAAGTTTCTCCTTGGAAAGGTATAGTACGATTCGGTAAGAAAGGAAAGCTAAGTCCGAGATACGTTGGACCATTCCATGTGATTCAACGAATAGGACCAGTAGCTTATCGTTTACAACTACCAGAAGAATTGGCTGGAGTACATGATGTATTTCATGTATCCAATCTCAAGAAATGTTTATCAGATGAATCCCTGGTAGTCCCTCTTCAGGAAGTAGAGGTGAATGAAAAATTGAAATTCGTAGAGAAACCATTAGAAATTGAAGATCGAAAAGTCAAATTCCTCAAGCATAAAAGACTGGTATTGGTCAAAATCAAGTGGAATTCAAAGAGAGGACCAGAATACACTTGGGAGCTGGAATCAGAAATGAAGCGAAAATATCCTCATCTATTCCAGTAAATCTCGAGGACGAGATTTTTCTTAAGGTGGGGAGGATGTAACAACTGTCACTAAAATCCGTAATTAGGATAATAATTATCCAATAAGAAAACCCTAATTAAGACACCCAAGTAATTTGGCATAAACCCTGAAATTTCCGGAACAATCGGAATCAGGATCAGGGCCCCTAAAACTCGAGGGGGGCAAACCCTAATTGATAATTATCTAATTAAAATCGTTGCTAGATGCTGATTGGTTGAAATTTTTGATTCACCAAGGCTACAACCGAACTCAGCTAGGCTAGGAAGTAGGCTGCACCCTTTACGGACCGTAAAGGTTAGTCCTTACGGACCTTAAGCAGACCAGGTTCCCTTACGGACCGTAAGGGGTTAGGCATACGGTCCGTAAGCCAATCGAAATTTTAGCTATAAATAGCCGACCTTGGCATTAGAATTTTGATGTTAAAACGTCGATCAGATACTGTCTGTACGTCGTATTATACTCCGATCAGTTCACCACACACACACAATCACGAAACGCTGCCGCAATCAGGGTAATAACTCGATCGCTATTACGATTCAACGTCCGATCGATTATAACTATCCAACGATAGTCCGGGTGCTGCTCAATTGAGCTTGTACTTTGATTATTCGTCGTGATTTCGACTTGAATATTTGAGTGCTGTTCGAATTCGGACTATGCTCTGTTATTCGTTGTGAATCCGATTGAATTATCGAGTATTGCACTGATTAATCGTTGTGAGGGTTTAATCTCGTGAATTGACGTAACTGCTGTATTAGTTACTAACCTGCCTGTGTGTGCATTGTGTTAAACTAGGTGTAATCAAGGCTAATCAGTAGGCTTATCTATTTGCTCGTTAATCTGCAATGTGAGTCATTCTTCTTTTTAAACTGTTTTCTCACAGTTTGTGAGTAAGTATTACAAAACTTCAAGTTATTTTCAAAGGTTATAATTACAGGGATTAAGTCTTTGTAATCACCAAATTACAGCTGGTATGTGGGGTATTGTGCACATTACTATTTTTATCACTCTAGGTGAGTGAGCCTGATATTCGTCACTATTAGGGGCGACGGGACCCAATAGTGGTATGACCACAGTCACAGATCCGGTCGAGTGACAAATACCCATTCTTGATAATTGGTTGATAAAAACATTGTAATCGCCCTTAATACTGTAATTTATAACTAACAGGTCGTTTTGGAAAACTGAATGATTCACTCAGTATTTCCCCGCTGACAAAACCTTTTTCAAACATGTTTCAGGTGATCTGTGTGATCCAGGAAAAGTGCAGTAAAGCACTATCAAGCTCAGAAAAGTGGCTCAGTGTGAATAAATCAATAAAACGTGTTTTGGAAAATAAAGATTTCTGTGTGAAATCAACTTATTGTAAATTATGGGATTTATCCCTTAAACTTTGTGTAATATATTAAAAACGAGCATTTTCCGGTGAAAAGATCCGGTAATAAAAGACTTCCGCTGTCGCATATTAATACCACGGGTACCATTGAAATCTGGTCCGCGGCCCCGGCTCCGTCCAGGGTAGGGTCGGGAGCCGTGACAAATTCTTTCACTTTGAACATCTTGAACACAAAGTATATATGTTTGCACAACAATCCATATTGTTCAAACCTGCGACAACTGCATGATGCAATTACATCATCCCCCTTCTTGAAAACAAACCGAACAAAAAAAATTGAAAATTAAAAATCAAGGAAAAAACGCACGTTGTTATGTAATAACGCATGTTAGCTGGTCTAGATAGTGTTACCTCTAATAAACCGTCACCGTGGGCTTTCCAATCCTTCATACTTATCTTCAAGAACGGTTCCTCGATTTTAGTCTCCATAGGAAGACACTCGGACAGTGTTCCATATAACTCTGCCTGTTGATCAGCAAAAACGGACCCGGTGTAAATTTTCATAGCATCATCCTCTAAGGTAGTTTCAGACCATTTATCTGGGGTTGTATTTCTAGAAATATGGTCATTTTTCCAATGGTTGAATCTTTGCACGTCCGTTGCACCATCAAAATGGTTAAAAAACTCAACAAGGGTAAGTTGAGAATTCGCCACCTGACAGAAAAAATGGTTTTCACTCTCTGATCTGGAGGTGGTCCGCATGAGCCCAGACATAGACTCATGACGATAGAAAGCTGGAATCCACGAAGATCTCATGCCAAACATATCGTCAATCCATTTAATTTCGGTTAGACCGAATTCAATCATTATCAGTTTCCATTCTCTCTCAAATGTTTCTGGCGCAATCGAATCAGTCCATATAATGTCACACAGACGTCTTTTGAAGTCTTCGTTGTTACACAACTCATGTCCCACCTATTAAAACAAAGCATTGGAATGAACAAAAATCAGAAATATGTATAATTATTCACGCTTTTTGTAAAAAAAATAAAATAAAAAAATAAACTAAGTGTAGAAAATAATAATGCATGATGAACTTTTTGTACAAGTGCATATAAAAATCAGAAATCTTTATAGTTATTACGCCGGTTGTAATAGTAATAACGCATGTTGTAGTTGAGCCTAACCTTATCGGCAACTTTCTTCATTATGTGCCACATACATAATCTGTGCCTACTCTTATCGAACACTGCTTCGATAGCTTATTTCATCGCGGGGTCCTGATCAGTGACGACCACCTTCGGCTGCTTACCAAATGAGTCCAAAAATGATTGTAACAGTCATTTGTATGATTCAATGCTTTCGGATGCTAGCAACCCGGCTCCAAGCGTCACATTCCGACAGTGGTTATCAATACCAGTAAAGGGTACAAAAACCATTTTATACCTTCAAAATGATGAAATAAAATGAATAAAAAACAACAAAATTATACAAAAAAAATAACAGATAAAACACTAAAGTGAAGACTAACTTGTTGGTTTTGAATGTAGCATCAAACGATATGACATCTCCAAACTCAGCATAGTTACGTTTGCACAAACCATCGGCCCAGAACAGGCCAGTTAATCGTTTGTTTTCATCGACTGAATGAACAAATGAATAATCAACCATAAACTGCTTTTTATTGGTCAACCTATTGATAATATCTGCATCATACTCTCCTATATAGCTATGTATCCTAGCTCTAAAATTCTTGCAGTCGTCTTTAGTTGCGCCAACATTTTCAAAACCTTCGTATCTTTGTCTCTGTAGGATCGTTCTCAGACCTGTTTGAGTCGTTCAGAGAAGTTCGTATCTGAATTAAGAGGCGGAAACTAATAATTCGGTGCTATTGAAGCTGTATTCACTTTAATATTGCTGTTTTATTGATCTTCAACTCGATTACAAGGTTTGAGAGCACTTCGTCAGCACTTCGTGGCTCAACCGGAAGATTACACCTTTTACTATGTGTTTTGGATCGCCCCTAGGACCTATATATAGACTTTCTGGTCCGCTCATACGTACATGTACATATGAGCGGTCCTACATTGACAGAAAAAGCGGTCCTACATGATACCACATAAGCGATCCATGACCTATACTGACACAAGAGCGGTCCTAGATGTGTACATATAAGCGATCCTATACAAAACTACCATTTCTAGGATTCCGTGTCATTTCTGATCTGTTTAACTTCAAAACTCGATGGAAGACGTAGTCAGCAGACGTAAGTGTACCAACAGACTCCCCCTCGGATGTTGACGGAGTCTTCATAGAGTCTTCGCACAAGTCAATCTACAGTCTTCATCAGTCGACAATCTGCCTCTGAAATATCTGTCGTTCCAAGAATCCTCGTTCTCTATCTTCATCATCAACAAACTCTTCTCTCTCAGCTGTTGACACGGCGTCTTCAGACTCCCCCTCTCACACAGCTGGGATCGTAGTCTGGAATTCACAGCTTCATCAGGTTCAAAATCATTACCAGGCTCTCATCAGATTCAAGATCGTAACCTGGCGCTTTAACACTTGCACCTGCACAATCTCTACCTAACCATAAGTTTCTACAAAGATTAAAACTTCTCAACAATTTAGAAACTATGTTGAACCAAAACAATAATGATTTTGCATTCAAGAATTTATAACTGGTTCTTATCAAAACAACTTTACCATCTACACACAAACACTCCCCAAACTAGTTCTTCAAGTTTAGCACTTTGAATTTTGAAAATCAGCATCTCAACACCAGTTGTCGAAAATCTTTTTGAATTTTCAAAATTTATGCTAAAACACACCAAAAATCTTTTTGGATTTTCTGAATAAAAGTAAATGCAGAAATGAAATATTTACAAACAATATTTTTGTGAGATTGTGCAAGAGGATCATATCAGTTATGAAACATATCACAAACACCATTAAGCTTGATTACATTTTAAGTTTTAAACAATTTACCTAGATTGTCAGTATGTTTGTCCACTTAAATTTTCACACAAATTTCAATTGATTCGAGATACGATATTAATGTTTTAGAGACTTAAACTTAATTGTGTATCACTCCACTTGAATATACTCCCGTATCCAGATCCCAAATATTCAGTCTTACAGGTGAGTATACCACAGATGATATCTGTAAAGGGGTAGATGCGAAACCGTGAGAGCTCAGGTCAGAACTTCCGTTCAGCAGAGAGATGACGGCTTGACTTTTGGTGGGTCCCCTTTAGAGGATCTTTTGTTACAACAACAAAGATTACCAATTTTATTGTTTAATCAGTTTGCTGAGGGCGGCGCTTATGTTTCAAAGCTTTTTGCAGAAAGTATTATTCGGGGACTAGGTCAGTATTTCCATACAGCAGAAGTCCCGGAATAATACCCCAGATATCACTGAGCATAAAGACCTAGTATCTCAGAATACGGGACCTTTCAAACAAGATTTCGGGGGTTACCCATATATCCAAGAATAGTTACCCACGAATTAAGTAAGTTTGATTTAGGTTTATATCTCGTTTCAATTTACTAAATGTGCAAAAATCTACTGACACATCCGCAGTAAGATTGTTTATCACATTTTGACTTTACAATTCTTTAGCGTGCTGTGATAGTCCACTGATGTACTATCATTTCCTCTTTTATGCAACAAAAACTCATTTTTCAATTTTATCATTTTTTTGTCTTTTTCAAATTTTCTGATGTTTTTGGATTTTCTAAAAATTCTTACTGATGTTTGAAAAGCTTAATTGCTAAATCTACAAGTGGTTGTATGTTTGTGATTGTTATAAATGGTTCAGAATGAGAACTAGTTGTTCGTACAAGTGGTATCAGAGCTCAGGAGGAGGAGTTCTTGCCATTTTAGCTGCAATTCTTCTAGTTTTCTACACTTTCTTCACTTTTTCAAAATTTTTCACGGTAAAACCGGCTCAAAATCACACAGTGCACTCGGAATCATGAATTAACAAATCCTTGAAGTTTTTAGATCTAAAATCGACGTAGAAACCAAGATTTTAGGTGGTTCGTTCATACAGATTCGCACAAAAAGTGACGTCAGCATCTGGACCGCTCCAAATTACTGTCTGAACCGCTCGAATTGACACTGTCTGAACCGCTCGAATTGACAATTTATGAACCGCTCGAATTAAGATTTCTGGACCGCTCCAAACTAACTTTTCTGGACCGCTCAAACGAACACTGTCTGGGCTGCTTATCTGAATAGTTTGGACCGCTTATTTGGCAATTAATTGGTTCGCTCGAAAGACAGTCCGCTCGAACAAACATTGTGCTTGGTCCGCTCATCTGGCCAATTTGACTGGTCCGCTTGTTGATCAAATTACTGTTTTGGCTCGCTTGTGAAACAGTCCGCTTATTTGAGCAATTTGTCAAAGTTAGGAAATTGTTGTAAATTTGAAAACAATTTGTGAACGATGGATACTGAATATTATAACGCTTTTGCTACCCCGGCCTCGATTACTCAAAGTGCTTTGATTGAAAATGAAACCGGAACGTCTCAGAAACCACCGAAACTCATGGATATTGATGATTACAACGTGTGGTCGGAAAGATTCGGAAATTGGGTAGAAGCCTATCATCTTGATGCGTGGGAACACACCGAGGAACCATATGTTAAACCCACAAAGGATGATGTTGTGAATGGTACTCCGCTAACACTTAGAAAGATGAGTACTGCAGATAAAAAGAAATATCGAGATGAGAAATTGATGGTGAGTCTGCTTCAGCAAGCTATAAAAGAAGATATCTTGATATTGCTTCAACATGATGGAACTGCATATTCAATTTGGACAGAATTGGAAGCAAAGTTTACGGGAAGTGACAATATGTTAAAGAACAAAATGTCTCTCATGAAGAAGGAATTTGATTTGTTTCGGGGATTGAAAAATGAAACCACCAAACAAATTATTGATAGATATTGTAACTTGGTGAGAAATATGACAAAGTTAGGTATTAAGAAAGATACTGATGAATTAATTGAAAAACTTGCAGATGGGCTTCCATATGAAATCTGGGGAACATTTTTGATGATGCTGAAGTCCAACAAAGTGGAATATAAAAGATGAAACTCGGAGACTTCATAAAGCATTTAGAAGCCCAAGAGATGGAACAGAGAAAGATCCCTAGGATGAAGAACTACGATGGAGAGCAGGATATCAGTCTATACTACAAGCATGGTGCTACTGATTCAACAAAGTTTTCTCCTAAGATCGAAACTGCTTACAGTGTTAAAGATTCTCCTGAAAAAAAAGACATCTCAAGTATCAAGCAACAGCACAAGATTCTCATCTTTCGATCCTAATATCTCTGTAACAAAGAATGGTAGAAAACTTCAGTGTAACATTGTGTTAAGTCTTGAAAATGATCAAGACTACACTGAAGATATTGCAAAAAATCAAATGTCTTTGTTAGGGATGATTTTAGAGTCTTATAGTTGTTTTGTTGCAGGAAAGATCGGTAATCCAATGCTCACGAAAGAGGATTACAATCAAATTGATGCCGAGGAAATGGAATTGATGGATATAAAATGGTGTATGGCGAGTGTGATGAGACGCGCTGAGAAGTTTAAACAAATTACCGGCCGTGATGATTTTCATGATGCAAACGTTTCAGCTTTAGGTTTTGATAAATCTAAAGTTACATGTTTTTCGTTGTAGGGAGAAGGGGCATTTCAAGAGGGAATGCAAAAACCGTGAAGCTACCGGTGCCCAGAATCCTTTCGGAAACAATGATTATCACAAGAAGGCCATCTATCATCAAATCACTCAGCCAGCACAGCAGCATGCACAAACCGCTCATGGAAGAGATGTGGTTGATAAAAAGGCATGTGTTGTTAGTCAGGGAAAATATGATAATTTTACCTGGGAAAAGTATCTTCCGAAAGAAAGCAAAGTGTATTTAGCTGAACAAGATGATGAGAAGATGGCTGAAGGATTTACTTGGGATGATTTTTGTCCAGATCAAGACTTTATAGCCAAAAATACTTCTCATGCTTTCTATGCTAATGCTTATGATTTGAAATGTGCAGAAAGATGCAGAAAAGTCATGGAAGCTGCTGAAGAGAGACAAAGAAAGAACAGAGAGGAGGCAGAAGAGGAAGAGAGATTGAAGGAAGAAGCGAAAGCTGAAAAATTGAGAAGAGCTAAATTTTTAAATTCAAGCAGGACAGTGAAAGAAGTTCTTGAATTTGAGATTAAAGTGGATGCTGAACCGGTCTTGGTCCAAGAAAAGCGCATGAACTGTGATTCGCTGATTAAGCAGAACAATGAGTTGCTGCACAATATTCACAAGTTGAAAGAATCGTATGATACTATGAACAGAGAAATCAACAAATACACAGATTCTGATGGTGAACAAGCTGAAGCTATGAATACTTTGAAGATAGCTTATCTGAGACAGCTTGATACGGCGAACTTTAACATAAAGAAATGTGCAGATCTCGAGCTTGAGTTGGCAACACAAAAGATAGAAACTGAGAAAATTAAAAAATTATTAGATAGTTACTCATGTTCTACTTTTGTGGTTGACAGGATTTATCCGGTGGTGAAAGATTTGAAGACGTTCAAAGAAGAGCAGACATCGGATGAAGAAAAGTGTGTGACAAATGAAGAAGAAAAATTGAAAGCTTCTGGTAAGAAACCGAGTGTATCCTACAATAGATGTCCGCCCCCGGTCGAAAATGGATATTCACCTCGAAAACCAAATTCAGAAAGAGTCAATAAAGTGATCAATTTGAAATGGGAGTCTGGGTCGTCGGATAACTTACCAGAAAGTATTGATGTCACATATACGTCATCCGACACTGATCATGAGTCAAAGTTGATAAAAAGTGTAGTTGATCAGGTGTTAGACACAGATGACATTGAGGAATCTAAACCCGAGTCAAAGTCTGGGTCTAGTGCGTCAAAGCCAACAGTCAAAAAGGACAAACGAGTTTATGATAAAGAATTTTTACTTTTGAAATCTAATTTGAATGATGAATCAGTCAAAGTGGCAAATACTTTGAAAGGTTCTGACAAATTATATTTTGATGAGAGTTTTCCAATAAGAAGTGTCAAACTTGAAATGATTCAAAAGGTTTTCAAAATAACAGAAATTAATATTTCTGAAATAAAAGATTTTAATCTTAATGAAAAACCTAAACAATACACTTCAAGAGATCAACAGAGAATCAACAAGAAAATGGGTTACAATTGTGGTTATAGTTTCCAAAAGAAACTAAACCATAATCGTAATTACAAAAAGAAAGGTCTTGGTTTTGTTCCACAGAAAAAGTATAAAAATGAAAAAGTTTATAAACCAAAAACAATGTTTGTTGCAGGAAAAACTACAGAAGCTGAAAAAGAAAAATCTTTCAGAAATCAAACGAATCAAGAATTCCTTGCTAAGAAGCAAGAGGACATGAAGAAGAAGGAAGATCCGAAGAAGGTTGAAAATAGATCTTGTTTTCAGTGTAAAGCTGTGGGTCATGTTGCGAAAGATTGTCCAAAGACATTTCGACCAAAACAAGAAGTCTTAAGAAAAATGAAAGAAAAAGTTGTTGAAAAGACTGAACTATTAACCCGGAAGTTTACTGGCTTTGAAAATTCAACTTTCGAAAAAGGAGAATGTTCAAAGAGTGCTTCAAAAAGGAAAGAAAATGTGCCAAATCAGAAATGGGTTGTGAAAGGTTCAGGTATTTGTTCAGGTGATGAATCTGATTCCATAAAATCAGAGGAGCCACGTGTTGAGAAAAAGATTGAAAAGAAAGTTCCGAAAGTGGACGATGTGAATTTTCCGCCACTGAATGCTAAAAATTACAAATCTAAAATCGGAAAAGTTGAAATTTCAAATCAGTTTTATTCTGACAAGAAGAAAATTGATGTTGAAAAAACTTTCAACGGAAATGTAAAACGCATCTTTGGAAAAATGGTCAGTGGTAAGGCTCAAAGCATTAAGGATTTTTATGCTTCCAAAGGATGGGTTTACAAGTCGGTTGAAAGGAACAATGAAAACGATGAGGTTACACCCAAGGAAGGTCAGGCTTGGGTGGATATCTTTTTCCAAGAATAAAATCCTGACTTGCCGGAGATCCCAAGATGGTATTGTGGATCATGAATCGGCATCCTTCTTAATCTGTGTTTGAGGTTTTGCAGGACTTGCCGGAACTCCCAGGTTTGTAAGCGAGGAGTAGGAATCGGCACTTTGAAAATTCAACCAAACGATGGTAATTGGTTGAAAAACAGGTTTGAAAGTTTTTAGTGTGGAATGATGTTGATCTTACAAGTGGTTAAATCAAGGTCATTGAATTGAACTTGATTTAATTATCATTCAGGAGATTGGTAAAACAATATGATGATTTGAACCCCATTTTTACAAAAGGTAAAAGCAACTAAACTTATTTTCCGGAAAAACCATTATGATTAAAACAAACTTAAGTGTTTTGAAATCATTATGGGAAAATAGTTTGTTGTGAGGGGGAGTTCTGATTGTTTAAGCCAAACGGATGGAGAATTGAGGTGTTTCGATATCAGTTGTCATGTTCTGTATAGTTTGTTTTCAATTTTCATTAGATGTATTTGAATTTTAGGGGGAGTAAGAATTTTCAGAAAATCTAAAAACATCAGAAAATTTGAAAAAGACAAAAACATGATAAAATTGAAAAATGAGTTTTTGTTGCATAAAAGAGGAAATGATAGTACATCAGTGGACTATCACAACACGCTAAAGATTTGTAAAATCAAAATGTGATAAATAATCTTACTGCGGATGTGTCAGTAGATTTTCGCACATTTAGTAAATTGAAACGAGATATAAACCTAAATCAAACTTACTTAATTCGTGGGTAACTATTCTTGAATATATGGGTAACCCCCGAAATCTTGTTTGAAAGGTCCCGTATTCTGAGATACTAGGTCTTTATGCTCAGTGATATCTGGGGTATTATTCCGGGACTTCTGCTGTATGGAAATACTGACCTAGTCCCCGAATAATACTTTCTGCTAAAAGCTTTGAAACATAAGCTCGCCCTCAGCAATCTGATTAAACAATAAAATTGATAGTCATTGCTGTTGTAATAAAAGATCCTCTAAAGGGGACCCACCAAAAGTCGAGCCGTCATCTCTCTGCTGAACGGAAGTTCTGACCTGAGCTCTCACGGTTTCGCATTTACCCCTTTACAGATATCATCTGTGGTATACTCACCTGTAAGACTGAATATTTGGGATCTGGATACGGGAGTATATTCAAGTGGAGTGATACACAATTAAGTTTAAGTCACTAAAACATTAATATCGTATCTCAAATCAATTGAAATTTGTGTGAAAATTTAAGTGGACAAACATACTGACAATCTAGGTAAATTGTTTAAAACTTAAAATGTAATCAAGCTTAATGGTGTTTGTGATATGTTTCATAACTGATATGATCCTCTTGCACAAACTCACAAAAATATTGTTTGTAAATATTTCATTTCTGCATTTACTTTTATTCAGAAAATCCAAAAAGATTTTTGGTGTGTTTTAGCATAAATTTTGAAAATTCAAAAAGATTTTCGACAACTGGTGTTGAGATGCTGATTTTCAAAATTCAAAGTGCTAAACTTGAAGAACTAGTTTGGGGAGTGTTTGTGTGTAGATGGTAAAGTTGTTTTGATAAGAACCAGTTATAAATTATTGAATGCAAAATCATTATTGTTTTGGTTCAACATAGTTTCTAAATTGTTGAGAAGTTTTAATCTTTGTAGAAACTTATGGTTAGGTAGAGATTGTGCAGGTGCAAGTGTTAAAGCGCCAGGTTACGATCTTGAATCTGATGAGAGCCTGGTAATGATTTTGAACCTGATGAAGCTGTGAATTCCAGACTACGATCCCAGCTGTGTGAGAGGGGGAGTCTGAAGACGCCGTGTCAACAGCTGAGAGAGAAGAGTTTGTTGATGATGAAGATAGAGAACGAGGATTCTTGGAACGACAGATATTTCAGAGGCAGATTGTCGACTGATGAAGACTGTAGATTGACTTGTGCGAAGACTCTATGAAGACTCCGTCAACATCCGAGGGGGAGTCTGTTGGTACACTTACGTCTGCTGACTACGTCTTCCATCGAGTTTTGAAGTTAAACAGATCAGAAATGACACGGAATCCTAGAAATGGTAGTTTTGTATAGGATCGCTTATATGTACACATCTAGGACCGCTCTTGTGTCAGTATAGGTCATGGATCGCTTATGTGGTATCATGTAGGACCGCTTTTTCTGTCAATGTAGGACCGCTCATATGTACATGTACGTATGAGCGGACCAGAAAGTCTATATATAGGTCCTAGGGGCGATCCAAAACACATAGTAAAAGGTGTAATCTTCCGGTTGAGCCACGAAGTGCTGCCGAAGTGCTGTCAAACCTTGTAATCGAGTTGAAGATCAATAAAACAGCAATATTAAAGTGAATACAGCTTCAATAGCACCGAATTATTAGTTTCCGCCTCTTAATTCGGATACGAACTTCTCTGAACGACTCAAACAGGTCTGAGAACGATCCTACAAGTGGTATCAGAACTCCTCCTCCTGAGCTCTGATACCACTTGTAGGATCGTTCTCAGACCTGTTTGAGTCGTTCAGAGAAGTTCGTATCCGAATTAAGAGGCGGAAACTAATAATTCGGTGCTATTGAAGCTGTATTCACTTTAATATTGTTGTTTTATTGATCTTCAACTCGATTACAAGGTTTGACAGCACTTCGGCAGCACTTCGTGGCTCAACCGGAAGATTACACCTTTTACTATGTGTTTTGGATCGCCCCTAGGACCTATATATAGACTTTCTGGTCCGCTCATACGTACATGTACATATGAGCGGTCCTACATTGACAGAAAAAGCGGTCCTACATGATACCACATAAGCGATCCATGACCTATACTGACACAAGAGCGGTCCTAGATGTGTACATATAAGCGATCCTATACAAAACTACCATTTCTAGGATTCCGTGTCATTTCTGATCTGTTTAACTTCAAAACTCGATGGAAGACGTAGTCAGCAGACGTAAGTGTACCAACAGTCTCATTATATTGAAGGCTTTCACTGGCCCAAGATTCAATGTACCAAGCTCCCGTATCATCTCTTCTCGTGTTTCGGACAGATGCCTATAAGCCGGTAATAAATGCATATCTTTGGGGCACACGAATGAATGATTATGCGATTGAACAAACTTATCAACCTTATACAACACCCCATCCTTCGAACAAAGCTTAATTTATGCTTTACACCCGGTTTGAATAGTCGGTCTGTTCCTACTTTTATATGGCTTAGACAACTTCAAATAAGGATCATCAAATGCCTGTGGTTTATACCCCTCCTTTGAACACACAAAGTATTTAGTCTTGATAATACCACCACTATGATGTTCACCTCCTTTTCGAGCAGAGAACCCTGCCTTCTTAGCATATGTCTGATAAAAAACATATGCTTGCTCTATGGAAGTGAATTCCATTCCTATAACAGGAACACATGATGAAGCTACCTCAGGAATACAATCTTTCATCTGCACATTTTGAAATGATAAAAAAAACATGAGCTCTAAAACAAGACACACAGGGAAATAAAAAAAGAAATCACGCAAAGAAAAAATCACGCATGTTGCCTCAATAATAACGCAGGTAGAAAAAAACCAGCCAGTACTGTATACTTCATAATAATAACGCATGTTTGGTGGAATTACACAGGTCTCCTATGTCACACCCCCAAAATCCACCCGCGGAAAGCTTGGAGGCGTGACATGACCAAGATCAAGCCACCAATCATATTGAACATGTAAATAAATAGTAAATGTCATTCATTAATATGAAAGGCGTTTTCTAAACCAAACAAAATCAAACGTGTAGCGGAAGCAATAATGTAAAACCCAACATAGTATTAAGTTGAAATGTCATTAAAGTGTTTATCATAACATCCACAATCCGTGCCCACAACGACCGCGCCTCCCGTGCAAGCTCCATGAGTACCTATGGTCCTGCAAGGCATGTGACAGAAAGTCAACAACTAGTTGATCGAGTTCACAGTAAATAAGTTCGTATTAGTAAGTTCGTTGCATCACCATGCGTTAGTAACTAAGTCAATTGTATGTTCGTATAGTGGGGGCTTCCCATGTGTGCATGTACTAGACTAGAGGTAACCATAAGTGTTCTTCTTTACCCGAGAACAGTAGTACGTACGAGGTTTACGTAGGTTTTACGTAAGTGTCCTTCTTATCCCGAGGACAGTGGTACGCGGGGGTTTACGTAGGTTTTACGTAAGTGTCCTTCATAACCCTAGGACAGTAGTATATATGAGTTTACGTAGGTTTTACGTAAGTGTCCCTCGAACCCTGAGGGTAGTAGTAAGCACAAGTATTACGTAGGTTTTACGTAAGGGTCCTTCACAACCGAGGACGATGGTAGATAGTCTAGTAACAGTGTAAATCCAAATAATTCACCAATCCTTTTCCTTCAATCCCATTCCCTGCCCACTGGGAATCCCATGCCTTGGTAAGAGTGTGAACTCACCTTGGTTTGCTCGGCAGATTACACGAAAGGTTACTTGAACTAAGAGTGGTCAACCAGGTCCTAACAGGGTTACCATACAAGTCAGGTTTTGGTTTCGGGTTGTGCACATAAGTATCACATAAGTATCACATAAGCTAGCAGATTAAGAACACGCATTGATCATGGCTAACACATAATGCATGTTATCACATTGACAGTAGCATTCAAGTACTCATCCTGTCTAATTGTACGATCCAAAAGATAAAGCCCAATAACAGGCGGCCCAACATGTTGTGCGTTCAGCACAGCCTTGTGCGATCCACAACATGTTGTGCGATTCAGTTAAACACCCGGCCCAAATAGTCCAAAGCCCAAACATAAAATACACGGCCCAATCTAATAACATGTAAAAGTCTTGTGCGATCCGGATGAGCTTGTACGATCCGGGTAGCTTGTGCGACTGAGTTTTGGGCCACACGGTCCAATAACATGTTAAGTTCAAACGGTGTGTGTGAGGCCCGAGATCTTGTGCGATCGGCACGATCTTGTGCGATCCACCCGATCTTGTGCGATCATGCATGAATAACAGTACTAGGTGCCTTATGTGTTTGTACCCTGTCTTGTGCGATGCACTTGTGCGATCAGATCAGGTCTTATGTGACCTGATCTTGTGCGACCGAGAGGGACTTGTGCAATTAAGCTTATCGTACGGAATTTATGGAAATCAGTAATGTAATCCCTTAAATCATGCAATCGGTTACAATATTCTATGGTTTCCAACTTTGTTATCAATTAACACAATCACAGATTATAACCATTCCTTTAATCGATCAAACAAGGGTTTTTAACATCTACTTCATGTGACCCCTAAATAATCATAATCATGAACAACCATCTATCCAAAACCTTCAATCGCAATAACAGTTTTGATGATTCCTATTACTAGCATACACACTAGTATAACAACATAATTAATCATCCGAATACAATTCATAATAGCCGATACTCAATCATTCGGTTCGTTAACATCATATGATTATTAATTCTACAATAATCTAAACCGATTGTTCATCAAGTATTTTACCAACGTAACACTTTAAGCATTAATCAACCCATAGACACTTGACTAACGAACAATAATCATATCAAAACCAAACAATAATATAACACTAACCGATTCAAGAAAAGAGTGAGGGTTGATCCGAATAGAAAAGTCTTCGGTGGACAACAGAGGTGTTTGCCGTCGAGTTTTAGAGAGAAGGAAGAGAGCTAGGGTTTGTGTGTGTTCTTGTTTAGCAAGTTGTGAGAAGTAAACCCTTTCCCCCTAAGTGTTATGCGTATAAAGAGAGTGGGCCGGCCCATCATGGGCTGCCCATTGGTCCGAATACAAGAAATACGGCCCCAAGTGGGCTTGTGCGATCGGGTTATGTTGTGCGATTACATTATATCAACATATAACATATGTATATTCCATAAAAATCACGTATCACATAATCACATAAAGTTCACATAAGTTACATTAAACACAAAAATAGGTTCTGAACTACGAGTTGTCACATTATCCCCAACTTAAAAGAAATTTCGTCCCGAAATTTGGTACGTACTCACTGAGGAAGCTAGTTAAGTTGCACGGTTTTCCTGGGGTGTCACATCCTCCCCCGTTGATCTGGAATTTCGTCCCGAAATTCCATGGTAGCTTCAGCCTCAGTAGTGGTTGTACTGTTCGCGAACAACTGGGGATACTTTTCTTTCACTTGGTCTTCTCGTTCCCAAGTGAACTCTGGGCCACAACGGGAGTTCCAACGAACTCGAACAAGAGGTATTCTGGTGTGCTTGAGGACTGATATTCGCTAATTTATACATATTTTAGTCCCCCGTTTTACCCCCATTTTATGCGTTTTCGGCCGTAAAACCGTCATTCGGATACTTAATTATCTACATTTTTGTTTACAGGCCTAAAACAGCATACCAGACAAGATGATAGCGAAAACGAGGACTTTCTGGACAAAACGACAAAGCTGCGGACATTTTGTTAAGGATTCTGAACTGGGCCTGTGGAACGACCGTTCCACCTGATGCACGGTCGTGCATCTCCGACAAAGTTGATCAACTCGGTGATGAACGGTCAGTGCGACTGGGCGTTCTAGGAAAACAAGGCGGCTCGGTGAAGAACGGTCGTTCCATATGAAGAACGACCGTGCGTATCCGATGAACCAACAGAGTCTCGGTGATGAACGGTCAGTGCGACTCGGCGTGCAACAACAACCCGGAACTGAACGACCGTTCCATCCAAAGAACGGTCGTGCGATTTCCGGGTTGTTGTTGCACGCCGAGTCGCACTGACCGTTCATCACCGAGACTCTGTTGGTTCATCGGATACGCACGGTCGTTCTTCATATGGAACGACCGTTCTTCACCGAGCCGCCTTGTTTTCCTAGAACGCCCAGTCGCACTGACCGTTCATCACCGAGTTGATCAACTTTGTCGGAGATGCACGACCGTGCATCAGGTGGAACGGTCGTTCCACAGGCCCAGTTCAGAATCCTTAACAGAATGTCCGCAGCTTTGTCGTTTTGTCCAGAAAGTCCTCGTTTTCGCTATCATCTTGTCTGGTATGTTGTTTTAGGCCTGTAAACAAAAATGTAGATAATTAAGTATCCGAATGACGGTTTTACGGCCGAAAACGCATAAAATGGGGGTAAAACGGGGGACTAAAATATGTGTAAATTAGCGAATATCAAATCTCCCCACACTTGAACGTTGCTTGTCCTCAAGCAAGCTGAACTAAAAAGCAATAAAAGACGGAAACAAACAAGAACGATAATTTACACACTATTTTATTGAAAACTACTATAAATGGTTAGTCGGTTTGTCGAAAGACAATCATCAAAAGACTCAAACCCAACAAGCATATGCAATTATAAAGCGACAACCAAAAAGCCGTGACTTCGCATTTAATCGACTCAACATGTTAATCTTCACGCGACTCACAATGTTCACACACACTCGGTTTTATTTATGAAACATACATATAATGTGTATGTGCAAACACTCAATGCCTCGTCAATGAAACATGCAATATCATAAGCTTGTCATAAGATCTCGTCTCCACCAACTAACATGCAAATAAGTGTAAATCAAGAGGTCTTTACGGGTTGTAACGTTAGGCTTGGGCGAAGGGTATGGAAATAGACATATAAATTGGCGAAAATGGTTAAAACTCGGTAGTAGCGTTTAACTAGCAACAACGTATACAACTATACATACAAATGCCTTAAAAAGGCGACTATTGCGCAATCGAGCTTATCTACGAAATTTTAACATTTAAGTGTTCAAAATTGCTCGATTTTATCAACTTCACCCTATTTTAGGGTATTTTATTTTCTGTGGTTTTTTTTTTTAGCAAACTATACAATAAACTGAAACAAACGCTAGTTAAACGATTATTTTGACCGAGTTTCAACACTAAAAAGGGTTTAAAACATACAAAGGCTAAATTTGGCTAAGTGGGCGATAATGTGGGTAAACAAAGGTAAACGGGAAGGCTCGACATGGTTAATCCTAAAGGGTAATATAAGGTGAACGGGAAGCACAACACAAAGAACAAGGTTTATAACAAAGGGGTAATCTAAGTGCCTCTATCACTTTTACACAAATTCACAAGTTCATGGTTTTAACAAGCATACTAGTGACAAGTTCTATATTACACATAACATCCGGCTCACTCCTATATCCGAAATGACCAAATATATAACAATAGGCTCAAATATGCTCACGTAACGGATGGAATGGGTAAAAGTGTGAAAACTATCATGTAAGTCTTTCTTTGTTTGTCACGCTTTCCGGTTTCCTTTTTCAAAAATATTTTGCTTGTCGAGTTTTTATCAAGTCCGAAGCTTTCTAAAACAAAACCAACCGGTTTATTTACTAAAATATATACAAAATACAGGTATTTTTGAATGATTTTTCTGATTTTCTAATAAATTTTATATATATATATATTATATATATATGAGGACAAACAAAGTTAACAAAGTTAACCCCCTCCCCACACTTGAACTTCGCATTGTCCCCAATGCGAAACCCGAAATATAGAGAAAAAGGATAATAGTACTCCCCTCAAGATGATATCTGATGAAACGAGACTTCCAAAGCTGTGTCTGTCATATGCTCCGGTCAAAGACTTGATAGCCAAAATCTGCAAGTGTGTCATATGGTACAGCAAAACAGAACAGTAACAGAATAAACACAAATAAACCATAATGTACATAAATACTACCAATCCAAATAAAGACATAACATAAAGTAAAGTGTTTTAAAATACAATACAATCCGAGGGTGTTCGACATACTAAGCAAAAAGAACACCCGAAATGACAAGTACTAAAATAATAATAAAAACCACCAACGAACATCACCACCAACTCCTACTCGTCATCACCGTCATCGTCTCTCGTGAAAGATGGGCCTGCACCGCCATAACCAGGTGGGTTCCACGGTGGGAACTGTGGAGGGTGCTGAAAGTAGTCGGGATATGCATGGTGCATCTCCCCGAATAGGTACGAGAATCCGGCACTCACCCCCTGGTATAAGCTCTCCTGGCTATGCCTCAGCTGATCCTGCGTGGCCCTGAGCTGATCCTGACTAGCCCGGATCTGGTCCTGGCTGGTCCTAATCTGATCGATGTACGTACCATGCTGTTCCTGCGTGACACGCATCTGCTGGAACTGCTGATAAAATTCAGGCCAATCCTGATGCTGGTAGTACTCATGGTGCTGCGGCTGGTGTGGCGGTGTGTGGTGCGGTGGTGTGTGCGGTCCATGCTGCTCCTGCATCTCTACATCCTCTTCCTCTTCTTCTTCTGGGAGTGGGGGCAGCGGGTCCCAGACCTCGTTGTTGAGCCCCCTCAACCTATCCCCGTAATCAATCTCAACAATTACCCCCATCGCCTTCAGTGACCTGATGTCAACATGAACCCCCTCGGTTATCAGAGTGAGACCCTGAAGTACCTCCTCAGTCATAAGGTGTTCGTTGTACGCAATTTCGGTCACATACTGACCGCCATGTATCTAACTGTTAGAAGTCCTCCCTGAGCACTTCACAAAGTAGTCAGCCATTCGCGCCGCTAAGTTGATGGGTGCCTTCTCCACCAATGCGTAAAGAAAAATCAAATCTGGTGTTGGACAGTTACCAAGACTGTCCATGCGACCGCATATAGTGTGGCTAAACACATGGTGCATCACTCGCACCAGAGGGTCTTTAAGTCGTGAGGCCTTTGACATCCTTGGGTTGTATGGGTCCCCAACGGCATTTGCAGCCCAAAACTCATCCCGTGCTGCATCAGACGGGAAGGTGAACTGATCTGTGAAGACATCGGGATCATCCATGTCTTCCCTAGTGTAGATCCCGAGTCTCCTTCCCGAACGACCAACCGACCACCTGTGCCATCTTCCACACAATCTGAAAGCTATCCGCTCCTTGTGGCGGAATTTGGGTCGTCGAGCAGCAACCGGCTTTTCGTAAGCATATGATGCAAAGAACTCTATGGTAAGCTCCAAGTAAACGGGTCGGTTGCAACCGACCAGATTTGTAAGTGGATGACTCATCATGTTTTCTAAACGGTCATACTGATTTAGTTCTTGCATTACTTCCCAATCCAGCCATCTAGGGACTCCGAATTGCCCCCTCCGGGCCCATAATGCATCTCTTTTTGGAATGCAAAAAGCTTCACGCTCATTGTTGGGGTCGAACTGTAGGAAGGGATGATCCATCTGTAATGGGGAACATTGTTAGAAAGACAGAAACAGGAGAAAATGGAATTGAAAACAGCCGAGCAGCAAATTATGAAGCTTCTGTTAAACTGATCTGGGCGAACGGCACGGGCGTGCGGCCTTCCGCACGGCCGTGCATCAACGAGATCGAGGAGATGTGGCCGGCTAATGCCGTATCCGCACGGCGTGCGACCAACGGCACGACCGTGCAACTCCGAACCAACATCAGAAGCAGTGAACACCTGGCAATGCACGACCGTTCCATACAGGAACGACCGTGCAACACCGATTCCGCAATATTTCGAATCCCTGATCTAATAACAGCCTGATTTTTCGCAAATTTCAACAAGTATTGGGCCAACAGGGGTCGGAATCACAATCGGGTGTTCACGATACTTCGATTCAACAAGGGTTAGGGTTTCGATTTGTTTATGAAGAGAACCCTAAAAATTTCCTTGAAGAATCGGAAGAAATCTAACCTAGAAAGTAAGAAAACAAGAAATCTAACACTAGAGACGTACCGTGCGAAGTTGGGTGCGAGATCGTGCGAAAAACCGTGCGATACGGTGTAAAAACCGCTCTGGAACGGCTGCAGTTGCTAGGGTTCGCGAATAAGGGATTTTGCAGCAGATGAGGGTATATATAATGTGCAAAATGACAAAAATGCCCTCAGCCTGACGCACGGTCGTTCGCCGTTTGGCACGGTCGTGCGTCTCCGACGACTTTCGATTTCCTCGGTGATGCACCGAGGGTGCGATCCACCGTGCCAGCATCTCGGACATGCACAGTCGTGCGATCGCTGCCATGGTCGTGCATCAGCTGCAGATCAGAATTTTTCTGCAGAATCCATTTCCAGCAACTGTTTCGGCCGTTTTTCGCCGTTTTTTCGACACACCAACTGTTCTAACAATATTGCAACATAGAACCTTCGCTCGGCACGAATAGAAACTGTACAAACTAACGGGAACTACCTAACTAACCTAAATTATGCTAAAACTACAAAAACATAAAAACGGACAATTTTGCCCCTATAGCGCCAAAGACGCTCCTGCTACATTTTTGTCGGCGAGTCAGTAGCGTAGACTCATGCTAAATTTTTGTCGACGAGTCGATAGCAAGACTTCAAGCTAAAACTAGAAAATAAATCCTAAATGACTAAACTACCCCTAAAGCGCAAAATACGCTCTTGTTGCATTTTTGATCCACGAGTCAGCAGCGTAGACTCTCTCCTCCCCACACTTATGATGTGTGCGGGGTTTGGAGCTCAATGACCTCCATCACCGACTCTGTCGGCCCGGCAACGTATAACTTTAAGCGATGCCCATTTACTTTGAAAATAACGCCGTCCGCGTTCTCTATTGCAACAGTCCCATACGGAAATACCTCTTTAACCGTGTATGGGCCCGTCCAACGTGAATGAAGCTTCCCAGGAAATAAGCGCAACCACGAGTTGTAAAGAAGAACAAGATCGCCCGCTTGGAATTCTTTGTGGCCCTTCAAGCGTTTATATGGCTTAGACAACTTCAAATAAGGATCATCCTTATACGATTGAACAAACTTATCAACATTATAATGATTATGCGATTGAACAAACTTATCAACCTTATACAACACCCCATCCTTCGAACAAAGCTTAATTTATGCTTTACACCCGGTTTGAATAGTCGGTCTGTTCCTACTTTTATATGGCTTAGACAACTTCAAATAAGGATCATCAAATGCCTGTGGTTTATACCCCTCCTTTGAACACACAAAGTATTTAGTCTTGATAATACCACCACTATGATGTTCACCTCCTTTTCGAGCAGAGAACCCTGCCTTCTTGGCATATGTCTGATAAAAAACATATGCTTGCTCTATCGAAGTGAATTCCATTCCTATAACAGGAACACATGATGAAGCAACCTCAGGAATACAATCTTTCATCTGCACATTTTGAAATGATAAAAAAAAACATGAGCTCTAAAACAAGACACACAGGGAAATAAAAAAAGAAATCACGCAAAGAAAAAATCACGCATGTTGCCTCAATAATAACGCAGGTAGAAAAAAACCAGCCAGTACTGTATACTTCATAATAATAACGCATGTTTGGTGGAATTACACAGGTCTCCTATGTCACACCCCCAAAATCCACCCGCGGAGTACCACCGCTTGGAGGCGTGACATGACCAAGATCAAGCCACCAATCATATTGAACATGTAAATAAATAGTAAATGTCATTCATTAATATGAAAGGCGTTTTCTAAACCAAACAAAATCAAACGTGTAGCGGAAGCAATAATGTAAAACCCAACATAGTATTAAGTTGAAATGTCATTAAAGTGTTTATCATAACATCCACAATCCGTGCCCACAACGACCGCGCCTCCCGTGCAAGCTCCATGAGTACCTATGGTCCTGCAAGGCATGTGACAGAAAGTCAACAACTAGTTGAGCGAGTTCACAGTAAATAAGTTCGTATTAGTAAGTTCGTTGCATCACCATGCGTTAGTAACTAAGTCAATTGTATGTTCGTATAGTGGGGGCTTCCCATGTGTGCATGTACTAGACTAGAGGTAACCATAAGTGTTCTTCTTTACCCGAGAACAGTAGTACGTACGAGGTTTACGTAGGTTTTACGTAAGTGTCCTTCTTATCCCAAGGACAGTGGTACGCGGGGGTTTACGTAGGTTTTATGTAAGTGTCCTTCATAACCCTAGGACAGTAGTATATATGAGTTTACGTAGGTTTTACGTAAGTGTCCCTCGAACCCTGAGGGCAATAGTAAGCACAAGTATTACGTAGGTTTTACGTAAGGGTCCTTCACAACCGAGGACGATGGTAGATAGTCTAGTAACAGTGTAAATCCAAATAATTCACCAATCCTTTTCCTTCAATCCCATTCCCTGCCCACTGGGAATCCCATGCCTTGGTAAGAGTGTGAACTCACCTTGGTTTGCTCGGCAGATTACACGAAAGGTTACTTGAACTAAGAGTGGTCAACCAGGTCCTAACAGGGTTACCATACAAGTCAGGTTTTGGTTTCGGGTTGTGCACATAAGTATCACATAAGCTAGCAGATTAAGAACACGCATTGATCATGGCTAACACATAATGCATGTTATCACATTGACAGTAGCATTCAAGTACTCATCCTGTCTAATTGTACGATCCAAAAGATAAAGCCCAATAACAGGTGGCCCAACATGTTGTGCGTTCAGCACAACCTTGTGCGATCCACAACATGTTGTGCGATTCAGTTAAACACCCGGCCCAAATAGTCCAAAGCCCAGACATAAAATACACGGCCCAATCTAATAACATGTAAAAGTCTTGTGCGATCCGGATGAGCTTGTACGATCCGGGTAGCTTGTGCGACTGAGTTTTGGGCCAGACGGTCCAATAACATGTTAAGTTCAAACGGTGTGTGTGAGGCCCAAGATCTTGTGCGATCGGCACGATCTTGTGCGATCCACCCGATCTTGTGCGATCATGCATGAATAACAGTACTAGGTGCCTTATGTGTTTGTACCCTGTCTTGTGCGATGCACTTGTGCGATCAGATCAGGTCTTCTGTGACCTGATCTTGTGCGACCGAGAGGGACTTGTGCAATTAAACTTATCGTACGGAATTTATGGAAATCAGTAATGTAATCCCTTAAATCATGCAATCGGTTACAATATTCTATGGTTTCCAACTTTGTTATCAATTAACACAATCACAGATTATAACCATTCCTTTAATCGATCAAACAAGGGTTTTTAACATCTACTTCATGTGACCCCTAAATAATCATAATCATGAACAACCATCTATCCAAAACCTTCAATCGCAATAACAGTTTTGATGATTCCTATTACTAGCATACACACTAGTATAACAACATAATTAATCATCCGAATACAATTCATAATAGCCGATACTCAATCATTCGGTTCGTTAACATCATATGATTATTAATTCTATAATAATCTAAACCGATTGTTCATCAAGTATTTTACCAACATAACACTTTAAGCATTAATCAACCCATAGACATTTGACTAACGAACAATAATCATATCAAAACCAAACAATAATATAACACTAACCGATTCAAGAAAAGAGTGAGGGTTGATCCGAATAGAAAAGTCTTCGGTGGACAAGAGAGGTGTTTGCCGTCGAGTTTTAGAGAGAAGGAAGAGAGCTAGGGTTTGTGTGTGTTCTTGTTTAGCAAGTTGTGAGAAGTAAACCCTTTCCCCCTAAGTGTTATGCGTATAAGAGAGTGGGCCAGCCCATCATGGGCTGCCCTTTGGTCCGAGTACAAGAAATACGGCCCCAAGTGGGCTTGTGCGATCGGGTTATGTTGTGCGATTACATTATATCAACATATAACATATGTATATTCCATAAAAATCACGTATCACATAATCACATAAAGTTCACATAAGTTACACTAAACACAAAAATAGGTTCTGAACTATGAGTTGTCACATTATCCCCAACTTAAAAGAAATTTCGTCCCGAAATTTGGTACGTACTCACTGAGGAAGCTAGTTAAGTTGCACGGTTTTCCTGGGGTGTCACATCCTCCCCCCGTTGATCTGGAATTTCGTCCCGAAATTCCGTGGTAGCTTCAGCCTCAGTAGTGGTTGTACTGTTCGCGAACAACTGGGGATACTTTTCTTTCATTTGGTCTTCTCGTTCCCAAGTGAACTCTGGGCCACAACGGGAGTTCCAACGAACTCGAACAAGAGGTATTCTGGTGTGCTTGAGGACCTTAACATCCCGGTCCGTGATTTCGACTGGTTCCTCGACGAATCGCAACTGTTCGTCGATAGTGAGCTCCTTCAAAGGAACTATGAGGGTCTCATCTGACAGACACTTCTTCAGCTTCCACACGTGGAAAACATTGTGAACTGCACCGAGTTCAGCTGGTAGGTTCAGTTTTTAGGCCACCTTGCCTATTCTTTCTATGATCTCGAACGGTCCGACATACCGCGGATTGAGTTTGCCTCGTTTGCCAAAACGAACTACCCCTTTCCAGGGTGAGACTTTAAGTAGCACTCGATCCCCAACTTGGAACTCGAGTGGTTTCCTACGCTTATCAGCGTAGCTTTTCTGACGGTCGCGAGCCGCCGCCATGCGTTGTCGTATCTGTGCAATCCGTTCAGTAGCATCAACTACCATTTCTGGTCCTGTGATTTGACTATCCCCCACCTCTTCCCAACAGAGAGGTGACCGGCATTTACGTCTGTAGAATGCCTCGAATGGAGCGGCTTGGATGCTGGTGTGGTAACTGTTATTGTATGAAAACTCCACTAAAGGGAGATGCTTTTCCCAACTGTTGCTGAAATCGATAACACATGCCCGAAGCATGTCTTCTAGGGTTTGAATCGTGCGCTCAGACTGCCCATCCGTCTGAGGGTGATATGCTGTGCTCATGTCCAACTGAGAGCCAAAAGATTTATGCATCGCTTGCCACAGTTCTGAGGTAAATCGTGCATCACGATCCGAAATAATAGAGGTTGGCACTCCGTGCCTTGAGACAACTTCCTTAAGATATACGTCTGCTAGAGTGGAGAACTTATCTGTTTCCTTAATAGCCAGGAAGTGTGCAGACTTTGTGAGTCGATCCACGATCACCCAAATTGTATCATTCCCAAGCTGGGATCTAGGTAGGCTAGTAACAAAATCCATGGAAATTTCCTCCCATTTCCACTGTGGTATCTTGGGTTGCTGAAGTAGGCCTGATGGTTTCTGATATTCCGCTTTGACTCTCGCACAAGTCAGACACTTGCCGACGTAAGTCGCTATGTGGGCTTTCATGCTTGGCCACCAATACGTTGTCCTGATATCGTGGTACATCTTGTCTGATCCAGGATGTACCGAGTAGCGAGACTTGTGTGCTTCATCCATCACAAGTTCTCGTAAACCGCCATATAGTGGGACCCAAATACGCCCCGTTACATAATAGGCGCCGTCTTCCTTTTGTTCTAATCGTTGCCTTGAGCCACGTAAGGCTTCAGCCCTTACGTTTTCTGGTTTTAATGCTTCTACCTGAGCATCTCGTGTCTGTGCAGGAAGACCAGACTGAATAGTAAGCTGTAGTGCTCGCACGCGCCTAGGCAAAGTGTCCTTTCGACTGAGAGCGTCAGCCACAACGTAGGCTTTGCCTGGATGGTACTTGATGGCGCATTCGTAATCATTAAGTACCTCGACCCATCGATGTTGCCGCATGTTCAATTCCTTCTGCTTGAAAATATGCTCGAGACTCCTGTGATCGGTGTAGATAGTGCACTTGGTACCGTACAGGTAGTGTCGCCATATCTTGAGCGCGAAAACAACAGCTCCCAGCTCTAAATCGTGTGTAGTATAGTTCCGTTCATGGACCTTGAGTTGGCGCGAAGCGTAAGCTATAACCTTGTCACGTTGCATTAACACACATCCAAGACCCTGGATGGATGCATCGCAATAAACCACAAAATCGTCTGTGCCCTCTGGCAGTGAGAGAATAGGTGCGCTGCAGAGCCTATCCTTTAGGTGTTGAAAAGCCGTTTCCTGTGTACTACCCCAACGATAAGTAAAACCTTTCTGTGTCAGCAATGTAAGCGGCTGTGCGATCTTTGAGAAGTCTTTGATGAACCGTCTGTAATAACCCGCCAAACCCAAGAATTGGCGTATTTCCGTTGGTGTACGCGGTGCAGGCCAGTTCCTGATCGAATCTACCTTGGATGGATCAACATGGATCCCATCCTTGTTTACTACATGGCCTAGAAAATGGACTTCACGAAGCCAGAAGTCGCATTTTGAAAACTTGGCATACAATTGTTCCTTTCGAAGAAGTTCCAAGATAAGTCGTAGATGCTGCTCGTGTTCCTCCTGACTCTTGGAGTAGATCAGTATGTCGTCGATGAAGACAATCACAAACTTGTCTAAATAAGGCTTGCACACCCTGTTCATAAGATCCATGAAAACTGCAGGTGCGTTCGTTAATCCGAATGGCATAACTAGGAACTCGTAGTAGCCGTAGCGAGTTCTGAATGCTGTCTTAGAGACGTCCTCATCCCGGACTCTCAGCTGATGGTAACCTGACCTCAGGTCAAACTTGGAGTAGTAGCTCGACCCTTGCAACTGGTCGAATAAGTCATCAATATGTGGTAGAGGATAGCGGTTCTTCACTGTCACCTTGTTTAGTTCGCGGTAATCTATGCACATCCTGAAGGTACCGTCCTTCTTTTTCACGAATAACACTGGAGCTCCCCAAGGCGAAGAGCTAGGACGAATGAAACCCTTATCCAAGAGTTCTTGTAGTTGTGTAGATAGTTCTTCCAACTCTGATGGAGCTAAGCGATACGGTGCTCGAGCTATGGGTGCTGCTCCTGGAGCTAGCTCGATCTGGAATTCGACCTGGCGATGAGGCGGTAGACCAGGTAAGTCTTCAGGAAACACCTGAGGGAAGTCACGTACAACTGGAATATCTTCCAATTTCTTTTCTTTTGCTGATGCATCGGTAACAAGTGCCAGAATGGCAGTGTGGCCCTTACGCAAACACTTATGAGCCTTTAGAAAGGAGATGATGCCTACCACAGCACCACTCTTGTCGCCTTGAACTTCGAGAGGTTCCCGACCGGAACGAGGGATACGAACAATCTTCTCTTTGCACAAGATCTCTGCGTGATGCTGGGATAACCAATCCATACCGATGACGATGTCAAAACTACCCAAAGCTATGGGAATGAGATCGATCGAGAAAGTCTGACCAGCGAGGATAAGATTACAACCCTAAACTATGTGTGTGGCCTCTAGACTTCTACCATTAGCTAACTCTACGACATGCTTAGTGTTCAGGAGTGTGGGTGTGCGCTTGAGCATTTGACTAACTTTCAAAGACACATAACTGGTATCCGCACCCGAATCAAACAAAACAGTAACGTAAAATTCATCAAGAAGAAACTTACCCATAACCACGTTGGGATCATTCCTGGCATCACCCTGCCCCAGCACGAATGCACGACCCCTAGCGTCGTTGTTCCCATCATTGTTATTTCCCCCGTTGTTGTTGCCATTTCCCTGGTTATTATTGTTGTTGTTGTTGTGGTTTCGGTTTAACTGGGGACAGTGTCTTTTGAAGTGACCTTCCGCGCCACAATGAAAGCATCCCTTGTTGCCCTGTTGCGGATTCTGTTGTGCTTGTTGTTGCTGCTGATTCTGAGTTACAAACCGTGGGCTCCTACAATCCTTGGCCTCATGACCCATCTTGAGACACCTCTGACAACGACCCTTGTTGCACTGGCCACTGTGGTGTCTGTTACAGTTGTTGCACCTGGGGTGATTTCCTCGATAAACTCTCTGCCCGCGACTACCAGAAGACTGCTGACTGGGACTCTGGTAGTGGTCAATCTTTTGTTGTTGGACCTGAGACTGAACTGTAGTTGATCCCTTGCTTGAATCCCCCTCCCATTTTCGCTTGTTGTCACTCGGAGTAGTAGGAGTGGCAGAAGTGGTAGCGGTAGTAGTAGTAGCACTGATGCGCTTTGGCAGTCTGTTCTGGTCCACTGGCTGATCCGTGAGGCGATGAGCAAGACGCTGAATATTTGGATATTATCAAGGTTAGCCGATGTCACATGGCTCTGAATTTCTGGCGCTAGCCCCTTGAGATACAACTCAATGCGCTTGATTGGAGGGTCCACCATAGTTGGACACAAGATGGCCAGCTCGTTTGACCGTTTAGTATAAGCTTCAATTTCCGACCCTGTCATTTTCAGATGAAAGAGCTCCACTTCCAACTTGTGGATGTCATCACGTGTGCAGTATTCCCGTTTGATGAGTTCCTTAAAATCATTCCAAGGGGTGGCGTTAGCAGCTGCCAGCCCTAATATCTGAACTTGCGCGTTCCACCAAGTCAGCGCAATTCCTTCTAGAGTACCAGTGGCGTACTTCACCCTGCGAGCCTCAGGGCATTCACACATCTCAAACACCGACTCGAGCTTTTCAAACCAATGGAGGAGTCCTACTGCTCCCTTCGTGCCACTGAACGTGCTAGGACGACAGTCCATGAAATTCTTAAAAGTGCAAACAGGTGGCTGAGCGTGTTGACCTGATGTGTATCAGAATAGGACAAGGTTAAACACAAGAGTTGGTTTAGGAGTGTAGGATCTAAAGATCCTAGCGTGAGTTACGACTGTAGGGTATACCTCTTGCTTGTGCAGCTGCAAGTGCCGCAGCAACTTGTTCGTTAACGAGAGCCGTCAACTGGGCTTGTGTCAAGTTAATGCGTCCAGCCATGATCTTCATAGCAAAGGTAACATAAGTGAGAGAGCGTTCGCGGATAGTGCGATGACAGAAGAGAGTAAGCACACAATTATTCTCAAGCAATAGGGGTTATGTGTATCTAAGCATACCATGAGCAAAGTTCTATGTAATCTAGCATGTAGGCAATAATACATTAACCATATTACCTAGGATGTTGAGTCTTGCACGTGGAGCGAGGCGTCGTTGTGGATTGTTGAGCACTGTTCTGGTTATAGTCTGGTTTTAATTAAAACGTTTTCCCCTTATTAAAACCAAGTTCTCTATAAACCTGGCTCTGATACCAATCTGTCACACCCCCAAAATCCACCCGCGGAGTACCACCGCTTGGAGGCGTGACATGACCAGGATCAAGCCACCAATCATATTGAACATGTAAATAAATAGTAAATGTCATTCATTAATATGAAAGGCGTTTTCTAAACCAAACAAAATCAAACGTGTAGCGGAAGCAATAATGTAAAACGCAACATAGTATTAAGTTGAAATGTCATTAAAGTGTTTATCATAACATCCACAATTCGTGCCCACAACGACCGCGCCTCCCGTGCAAGCTCCATGAGTACCTATGGTCCTGCAAGGCATGTGACAGAAAGTCAACAACTAGTTGAGCGAGTTCACAGTAAATAAGTTCGTATTAGTAAGTTCGTTGCATCACCATGCGTTAGTAACTAAGTCAATTGTATGTTCATATAGTGGGGGCTTCCCATGTGTGCATGTACTAGACTAGAGGTAACCATAAGTGTTCTTCTTTACCCGAGAACAGTAGTACCTACGAGGTTTACGTAGGTTTTACGTAAGTGTCCTTCTTATCCCGAGGACAGTGGTACGCGGGGGTTTACGTAGGTTTTACGTAAGTGTCCTTCATAACCCTAGGACAGTAGTATATATGAGTTTACGTAGGTCTTACGTAAGTGTCCCTCAAACCCTGAGGGCAGTAGTAAGCACAAGTATTACGTAGGTTTTACGTAAGGGTCCTTCACAACCGAGGACGATGGTAGATAGTCTAGTAACAGTGTAAATCCAAATAATTCACCAATCCTTTTTCCTTCAATCCCATTCCCTGCCCACCAGGAATCCCATGCCTTGGTAAGAGTGTGAACTCACCTTGGTTTGCTCGGCAGATTACACGAAAGGTTACTTGAACTAAGAGTGGTCAACCAGGTCCTAACAGGGTTACTATACAAGTCAGGTTTTGGTTTCGGGTTGTGCACATAAGTATCACATAAGCTAGCAGATTAAGAACACGCATTGATCATGGCTAACACATAATGCATGTTATCACATTGACAGTAGCATTCAAGTACTCATCCTGTCTAATTGTACGATCCAAAAGATAAAGCCCAATAACAGGCGGCCCAACATGTTGTGCGTTCAGCACAGCCTTGTGCGATCCACAACATGTTGTGCGATTCAGTTAAACACCCGGCCCAAATAGTCCAAAGCCCAGACATAAAATACGCGGCCCAATCTAATAACATGTAAAAGTCTTGTGCGATCCGGATGAGCTTGTACGATCCGGGTAGCTTGTGCGACTGAGTTTTGGGCCACACGGTCCAATAACATGTTAAGTTCAAACGGTGTGTGTGAGGCCCGAGATCTTGTGCGATCGGCACGATCTTGTGCGATCCACCCGATCTTGTGCGATCATGCATGAATAACAGTACTAGGTGCCTTATGTGTTTGTACCCTGTCTTGTGCGATGCACTTGTGCGATCAGATCAGGTCTTATGTGACCTGATCTTGTGCGACCGAGAGGGACTTGTGCGATTAAACTTATCATACGGAATTTATGGAAATCAGTAATGTAATCCCTTAAATCATGCAATTGGTTACAATATTCTATGGTTTCCAACTTTGTTATCAATTAACACAATCACAGATTATAACCATTCCTTTAATCGATCAAACAAGGGTTTTTAACATCTACTTCATGTGACCCCTAAATAATCATAATCATGAACAACCATCTATCCAAAACCTTCAATCGCAATAACAGTTTTGATGATTCCTATTACTAGCATACACACTAGTATAACAACATAATTAATCATCCGAATACAATTCATAATAGCCGATATTCAATCATTCGGTTCGTTAACATCATACGATTATTAGTTCTACAATAATCTAAACCGATTGTTCATCAAGTATTTTACCAATATAACACTTTAAGCATTAATCAACCCACAGACACTTGACTAACGAACAATAATCATATCAAAACCAAACAATAATATAACACTAACCTATTCAAGAAAAGAGTGAGAGTTGATCCGAATAGAAAAGTCTTCGGTGGACAAGAGAGGTGTTTGCCGTCGAGTTTTAGAGAGAAGGAAGAGAGCTAGGGTTTGTGTGTGTTCTTGTTTAGCAAGTTGTGAGAAGTAAACCCTTTCCCCCTAAGTGTTATGCGTATAAAGAGAGTGGGCCGACCCATCATGGGCTGCCCTTTGGTCCGAATACAAGAAATACGGCCCCAAGTGGGCTTGTGCGATCGGGTTATGTTGTGCGATTACATTATATCAACATATAACGTATGTATATTCCATAAAAATCACGTATCACATAATCACATAAAGTTCACATAAGTTACATTAAACACAAAAATAGGTTCTGAACTACGAGTTGTCACATCCTACACTATATAGCTTATAAACATGCGTGATTTATGACTCATTCATTTAAAAAAAAAAAACTAAATATCAAATAATGATGCACGATCAAATACAAAACATCAGACAACAATAATTTCGTTGATTTCTAGAAAATTAAAACGATTAATTGACAACTTACTGGTCTGGTCGTCTAATAGAACATGGTTGTCTGATGTCGGATTCCTCAAATGCTCAGCAGCATCATGGACGACATGGACTTCAGCATCTTCAAATTCAATATCATCTGTGTTTCGTGCGTTACTGCTCTGTGGATCCATTTCAAACAATAAGTGATAGTAACCCTAATCGCACACCTATAACCGCTAATTTGATACTTAAAAAAATGGAAAATATTTGAAACTGATTCGAATCGTAATTACCGGGATGCAGGAGATAACGAACTCTCATAATTCTCTTGATGTTAGTAAATGTCTAAATTACCCTGCCTCAAGAATGAAAATGTCTAATTTGCCCTTAATGAGAAATCTTAATCAGTGCCACGCGTTAAGATCTCCTTGTCGCGTACATGAAGTACTAGTAGGGTGCCCGCGCGATGCGGCGGGAGCAACACTTTGCATTGCGGTACTCAAAATGTTTTAACATCTGGTTGGAGGTTCTTTAACATATATTTAGTTTTGGGTTTTGTATGAAGGTTCTAACAATTGATTTAAAAGTTATATTTCTTACCTTGACCTCAAAACAAAGCAAAATTGGTGGTAAGGAGTGGTGATGGTGCGCAACACTTGTGACGTTTATAAGTTATCGTGTAATGCGAGGATGACGAACGAAATGGACTAGGATGGCAAGCTACCAAACTTCGATTGTTGATTACAACTGTTATCATTTGAATGTTGATTTTGGTGGTTGCGGGGTCATCGACGTCGGAAAAAAAACAAAGAAAGAGAGAACGATGGAGAGGCAGCAAATAATATGATGAGTTTCAAAAGTTTAGGCAATAATTTCTTAAAACAACTCAAAATGGTTTCAATTGATTATGCCAATGATGGCTTCTTGAATGCTTGTGATGGTTCCCTCATTCAAGACCCCGGTTAATTATGAATCGATGTGGCAGATAACTCCACTTTGAATTTTATTTACTGTTTATTTATAACTTCAAGTTCCTAATTCCACCTCTTTATTTTGTAATTTTATTATCATTTATATTTGTCTCAATTACCTTTTAACATTAAATGGTTTAGTAAACTTTGAGGTGAGGATTTTAGAGATTTTACTGACTTTTCATGATTGTTGAGTTAAGCCTATTTTATCACTTCAAGAACTATCTGTAGCTAATTGTATATTGATCAAGAATTATCCGTTTTAAAGACAATATATTTTACCTTAACAAAAATAAATTAATAAGCATAAACATTTTTCTTCATCCAGAAACTCAAAAGCGTTAAGCTAATTAAAAATAGAAACTGATGTCAAGATTTCTTGAAAAAAAATGTACCTTTTTCAATCACAATCCTCAGATATTAACTTAGACCTTCGGATTCTACAACAGTTGGTTTTTTAATAAGTTTAGAATCAGAGAGACACTACCCATATTCTGTAACCAAACTTTTAATATTCTTCATCAACAAACTACGGTACCATACATCATAAGTTAGATCTGTGAATTTGTTATTTGAGGTTTTAGTAAGCTATCATTGTATTTAGTTTATACATGAAAGATCAATAAAGTTATAAAATGATATTAAGGAGAATTAGAACTATACACCCTATCTATAAATAACACTAAAAAAATTAAACCTTGTTCCATCTACGGGCCAGCCAAGAAAGATAATGGAATGTAATGCTCATTCCATTAGGCTGACCAACAATATAATTTCTGAAATAGACCCAAAAGAATTTCAAAATAACTAACAAACCTTGGGGTTAAGGGAGTCAACAATAAGAGAGGAGTTGACTCATGATAGGAGGAAGATTAATCTCTCAAAAAATCCACCACCGAAGTTGCATCTGACCATGATCAAATAAGGCCGACATATACAAACTATACAAATCTCTGAAACAAAATCAACATTTAATCAATTTAATCAGAAACATAAAGAATCAGTAGCCCACCTTGGGTTATTTTACCAGATCTAGCTAAAAAAATGCTTAAAACAACCAGTCAGCAAAAATAACTCAATAGAGAATTAAGGTTCGTGAATTTAGGTACCTGATACAAAACCTACAATGATAAAAATGGGGTTGTTAGTAGCCAGTGCCTCTGGCAGATGGAGGAGCAGAAGTAGGAAAACAAAACAATGGGAGAAGGTGGAAGACGACTGAAGAGTATCCTGAGAGAGAGAGAGAGAGAGATGGCGACGGAGTATCTTCCTTTGTGCTTTATAAAACAATATAGATAACAACTATATGTTTTAAATTTTAAAAATTGTTTCCCACTTAGTTTTTTCCATCCTTCTTTATAGAAGGTTGTTATACTATTTATTCTTAAAATTAGGAAGTTTTGTTAAAATTTGACTAAAGTATAAAGAAATTGTTTAATCAATTATTTGACACTCGACGTATTTTGACACTCGAAATTGTTTAATCAATTGTTTCCCGCTTCTGAATCGACACTCGACGTATTTTTAATCGGACTTTCTAGTTTGTGCTTGAATCGGCAGTATCTTCTAATTCCTCTTCTTTGTCATTGTCCTCAGAATCGTCTAAATTAATAACCTCACTCCATTTCCATTAAGAGAGTCTCTTGGATCTCTTCCTTTGAGTCTCAAACTTCCGATCCCTATAAATGACAAAAATTGAATACAAAAGTTAAAAAAAGATTAAATAAACCTTAAAATTACATCTTCACTAAATTCACATTGAAGATTTAACTTGTATCGACTAAACATTGCACCATAAGAAATAATATCAATACTTTTATCACCATCATCCTGCAATAAAACACACATATAATAACATAACGAACATGTTAATATGAAAGATATACACAAAAATAATACTTAATAACCAGCAAAATCAATACCTTAGAAGCTTGTTCGCCAAATGTGTTGTTTAAATTGGCATGTTCATCATGCAACTGAATCTGCAAAATTAAAATAAGTTAACATCCACATAAAAGTAAATAAAAGAAAAAAATATTCACTGCTGCGATATAACAAAACTGACCTTTCGCAACAATTGAATTCAGAACTGGATCCCTTTTTTAACTTTGTTTAGCAATAGATATAGGAGTGTCCTGCTATATTTATAGTAGTAACTATAGAAGTGCATTAGGGTTTAATTTTAAATTTGTCACCCCTTTATTTAGGAAGTTTGTTGTGGTTAGTTTCAAGTTTTTATAAGATATATCTAAGTATAGATATTAGGCAGTTTTAATAAAATAAAATGTGACAGAAAATATCTTCATTTTATGTTACGGTACTTTTAATTTCTTTTGTTTTTTGTTTACATAGATGGAGCACATCTTTGTAGATTAGGCACATTAGATCACATGTATTAATTACTTGTACATTAACGCATAATCGACTTGTACCTTTTAATCCGTGCGTCGATATTGAACAAGACAACTACCGAAACGTCGACAAAAATGTGCAGGTCGTCATGCTATCTTTGGAATTTTTTTAACAGTATAGTTTATAAGATATGTCAAGAACGTAAAAAATTATAAGTTTGTTATGAAGGGGTGAATTGTAACTAATTATCTACAATTTTGTTAAAACCTTAGGGATTTAAGTGTAATAATTTTAGGGGCTAAAAAATAAATAATTTTTAAAAGACCAAACTACCCTCATTTTAAGGGTCTTTCTATAAATAAAGAGGGGGAAAAGTTCTTATTTTTTCGGTATCTTAAAATGCCCCTCTCTCATGCATTATAATATAGTATAGATGATTAGGGCTTTTGTACATTATACTTTCTCTATCTATTATTTGTTAAAGATGAGGTAATTAATGGGTAATTAAGATGATGAGATTAAAGTGTAAGAATTTGGGCCCTATTGATCCTTTTCAAACTGCAGGTGCACTTAATTCAATTAAGGAGACTGTAGGTGCACATGAATCTATTGGTGGCTGATGTGCTAAAAGTGATCTAATTAAACTAACTAATTTTAACCCTAAATTAGACACTCTAAGTTTTAAATTTATAAAAACAGACTCTCTAAAACCTAGACCACACCACCGGCAAGTGTACCGGTCAATGCAGTATAGCCTAAGTAAGTCCGAGTATCGAACCCACGAGACTCTCTGATTACGCTAATTAGACTCTGTCTAGACCTAGACTGACACGGACTACTGTTGATTGGGGGGGGGTTCTAAAAATCCTAAAAAAACAATTAAATTAAACTAATTAACTAGACTAACTAGACGCGACTTTGGACGAAGACTTAACTCAGTGATGATAAAGGCTACCTAGGCTAGACTCATGTTCAACTAGGAATGGATTTCTATTCGGAATTAACGTGGTATGGAACCGGGATCTTTTAATGCTAAACCCTAAGAAATCCCTACTAAGACCTCCCGACCCTTCTCAGGAAGAAACTTGTGAGACTCTACAAAGCTGTTACGACTACCGGTTGTTAGATTTCCTTACAGTCCTCTAACTTCTTGAAAAGTGCCCTAATATGACAATCTACCTTACAACGCGAAAGTTTAAGCCAACTATGGATTTTAACTTGGTTTAATAGACACGAGTATGATTAGGGAACTAAGACCGATTTCTTACAAAACCTAATCTTAGCTATATACCAAACCGAGACCTATTATTCGCCTCGAGCCTTACAGCGATAAAATTAGTAGAACACTTGATTTTATAAGATTACCGAATATTACTTCTAAGGTTAGTTACGTAATTTCACCTTAAAGGGTTAAAGATTTATTATGTGATATAGACACTCACCTAAATCTAGAACCCTAGCATGACTCTATTATGTGATAAAGACCGTCACCAAGAATCATACGAAGTAATAATTAATATTCAAACAATATCAAGCACGCATACACACCAAATTAAAGGTTCCAAAGTTCTTTACTTTTCAAGAAAACCCATAACCAACGTTATTAACGAATAAAAATCCAATCTTTGTCAAACAATTGTCATAGCCTAGGTAGTTAAAAGTATTTAGTCCAGAACCATAACCAAGAACAAGAAACAAGGTTTAATAACAGAATTCATTGAAGTAAAAAAAACAGAGAAACTAAGAAAACAAGAGAATTTGTAAGCAAAACCCGAAATTTCCTTGATCCCTAAGCCTCTCGCTTCAACCTAATGATTCTTGACCTTTGTCCCTCGCAAAAGTGGCTCTCAAAAATCGTCCAAGATGGCTCTCTTCGTGCGTCCCTTCTTCCCCCACTTAAATCATTCACGTCTGATCGGATACATATATATATTTGTGTAGGACTTTAGGGTTTTATTAAAAAGCATACAATGTAAACTTAAAATATTCCAAGGCCCACTTCATGTACTTCACGTAAATGGCCACTCTTTTTGATGTTTGGCAGCCCATGTGCAAACTTGGAATGCATGTCCAAAATATTTCCTTTTCATCTCAAAAAGTGGCGTGCAATTCCACCAATTATAATATGGCCGCATGTGTTGTTTTATATCTTCAGCAAAATAAAATATGCCCTATCCCAAATTGGCAGTGAGTATTGTACATCTCTACAGCAATATTGCGGCCAAGGGTTCTCTTTTAGTTATAATAATTTGTCCATCTTCTTGGCTTGGCCCACTAATCATAATGGCTAAAATAAATATTTTCTATAATCTACGGCCCTTTCTAGCTTATAAAATGGAGACAATGGCTCGGCCTAATCAATGAAAATAGCAACAACTTTACTTTAGTCACTGGCGTTCTACTTTGTCCAACTGGCTGCTCACTTCCATATTACCCATATTACTCATTTTTGCTCCAGTTGCACCAGGACATGGCCCAACACAAAATAATACAATATAACACTAAAACTAAATAAAAATAAATAAAACTTATAAAATAATTATACAATTTACACGGGACAAATATGTGCATTTTACCCCACATCAATATCCCCACACTTAACCTTTTTTCATCCCCTAAAAAGAATTATGCAAAACGGAATCATAGACGGAATAATTATTCGGGAACAAAAACTTAGTTACTTATTAAAATCGAAACTTGTGTTAGCCGCGATTGCAAGTATTCGTGTCCGCTTAAACCCAACCCCGGTTCCAAGCCCATATCACTTAGTCAAAGGTTTCCCATTTGAGAATTATCCTTCTCTATAAATGACCACTTCTGGTCATTTGACAAAACATTCCGAAATCTCTGACTCTCTCTCTCTATGATACGCACTTTGCATATTCTATTCTTCACATTCAATACAACTATCACATTGCATTTATAGAATCTGGGTTGAGTCATCCTCGGTCTTGAATTTCAAGCAATTGATAAGAGAAGTGATCCAACCCTACGTATTGCATACGTAGGGGGACTCGTAACCTGCGTTAGGCAAAACGAGACTTGTGAAGTCTTTTGCCTAACCAGTATCTCCCCTATACTCGGTCCATATTTGCTGTAGCAACAGACATGTTTAAGATCGCTTTGGCCTCAGACCCGTAGATAAACATTAAATGAGTTTTCATTTAAACTCAAGTTCGGTTTATTCTCGTTCAAGCATGTATGTTTTTTTTTTTTTTTTTTTTTTTTTTTTTGAGGAATTTATGAAATTAGCCAACAAAATGTTTGACTTACCAAAATGGCCAGCTCATGTGTCGTTGGAATGGAGCATCACCCCTCTTATGCCCCTTAATTCTTTATATGGATGCGTGCATGGATGAAGCTGCAAGTACGAAAATGGGATGAGTTACGGACACATGGGATGCCTCAAACGGACGCGTTGGATGCCTCAAAACTCCTAAAAGTAAATTTTATGAGTCACGGACGCATGGGATGAGTCACGGACGCATGAGATGAGTCACGGACGCATGGGACGCATGATGTCACTAAGACACGTGTCACTTCTACATTGGCGGACGCATGAATAACCCTGCAGATGCATAAACTCTCTCGTAATCGGTGAAGCCCTGCTCCACCAACGCATGAGCTGGCCATTTTGGTAAGTCAAACATTTTCTTGGCTATTTTCGTAAATTTCTCTTTTTTTTTGGAACGGGTTAAGCTTCAGAGCCAAATGAATGTTGTTGGGCCAGAAATGAGGCCAGTTCAAATACGTTACGGCACCATAATTCCGTAAACGATTTGGATTTTTGAACACTTTGCATACATGACAAATAAATGACACAAAATTCAACCATTTCAATCTCGTATCACATATTTCCAAATTAAGGTAGGACCCGCTTCTTTTTGTCTATCTTACTCAAAACATACCATCAGTGATTCATTTCAATTTCATTTATCAAAAATGGTGGCGGTGAACGCAGTTGATCTTTTGAAGAAGGAAATACCAGTGGAGGAAGAGTCAGTATGCATACATGATGGTGTCATCACTGCACTTGTTCTTGTAGATATCATCAATGGCTTCTGCACCCTTGGAGCTGGAAATCTGGTCTGTAATTTCTACCATCCCATTTCCTATTCAAAACCATTCTACCGTAAATTTTCCGCTTCTTTAATGGAAAGCTTTATCCAAAACAACTTTTTTTGTCCTGTCCTTCACTTTTAGGATTTTTTTTTTTTCATTTTCATCCAAGGGTTAGGTTTATTTGTGAACAACCCTCTTGATATCCCTTGATTATCAATATTACAATGTAAGTCAATGGACAAGATTTGATGATGAAAATAAACTAGTGTATTTTACGATTTGATGATGTAAATCAATTATTGAGATTTGTTAACTCAATTCACAAATACATTAGTATTCACTCTAGAACCTCACCCTTTCATCCAAACGTCTAACTTCTTTGCTAAAAGCGTCCATGAGGTTTGAGATTTTTTGTCATTTTCATCCAAATATATGACAGAAAAAATAACCTAAATTAGACATTTGGATGAAAATGACAAAAAAACCTCAAAAGCTTGGTTTTAAAAAGCGAGAGGCCCACAAAAGCGACGAGGTCTAAAAACGAGGCGCAAAACGCAAAAGCGGTGGGCTTTTAGTACCCGAGGCGCAAGAAGATTATATAAATTTATATATATATCCCATAGGTTTTTAGCATCCCCTATCCAAAATATAGTCATAACTAAGGTTTATTTATGATTTTACCTACATGTACAAGCCAAAAAACCTATTGTCCAACACTTTCATGCAAAAAAACACCCAAAATACATAAGGCGCGCGCCTCAGACCTCAAAAAAAAACCCCAAAAATGCGCTTTTCTTGCGCTTAGTGGAAAAAAACGCGCCTCAGGTACCCTGAGGCGCTGAGACCTGCGCCTCGGGCCTAGGCGCGCGCCTCTGGCGCACTTTTTAAAACCCAGCTCAAAAGTGAAGGACAATATGGTATAAAAAAGTTGTTTTTGATGAAATTGGCAAACATGCCAAAACATCTGGGACGATTTTGGCAATTTACTCTAAAATAAAAAATTGTAACCCCAAAGGAGTTGGTTGATGATCAGTTTGTTCATAGATGATGTGATTATTTTGGCGATGATTGTGTTTATGAATGAAGGCACCCAGAGAGCCAAATGACAAGATGCTGGAAATGATCGAAGAAGCTGTGAAACTGTCAAAGGTTTTTTGTGAGAAGAAATGGCCAGTTCTTGCGTTTTTAGATACGCATCAGCCTGGAAAACTCGAACATCCTTATCCTTCTCACTGTCTTGCAGGCTCTCATGAATCTGATTTGGTTCCTGGTATTCTTCTTCTCTTAATTTACGTGATCATCGTATCCTAATGTGTGTCAATCGTGTTGGGTTGGTGGGTAGATGATACGTGCAGATGTTTAGAGAGAGAATAGAGAGAGAAACTAAGAAGAATATTCATTCAATTCAACAATACCCCAATCTGTTACAACACACACACTATATAGCTACTCACTAACCACTAACCCCCTACACTATAGAACAATTACATCTAGCCCCCTTTACTTATTTTGACCCATAACAATACTTTCCCCTTATAAGACTTTTGACCTCAAAAGTCAAAATAACAAAACCAAACCCATTAATCAAAAGTGTCAAAAACAAAAGAAAAATCTTGACCACCGAACCCCTGCTCAACTTCATGTTTTGCTGTCAAAGGATCAAAATCTTTTGTTGAATTGTCACTATGTTGACTAAGCCATGTTCCATAGCAGCCAATTATTGTCACCATAACATGCCCAACTACATCTCCACCTCTTATGCTAAGCCTTTCCCCATCAAAGACTTTTGTCCTCAAAAGTCCACATAAGAAATAAGACCCCATAAATTGTTCTTTTTCACCGTGAAGCATAAAAGTGCCATTCATAAGCCAAGGATGTTGTATAGAGATCATCCATAAATGTAGATCCTTTATTACATATCCCATGACCCCCTCTAGAAATTCATCAGAATAAAATGATGTGTATTTCAATTGAGTGGAATCAACACAAGACAACAAATACAGGAGCGGCGACAATGGATACGAACCAGTCTTATGAAATTGGAATTTCAGATTCTGATGAAAGTGAAGATATAAATGTGGATGAAATTTCATCAGCAAATTCAAGATTTGATGATTCATCGGAAACAATTGAGGTAAATAATTCCATTCTTCAACGGAAAGATAGCCGTATGGTCATTTTGGGTATTGAAAACGATGATAATGTCACAAAATCTGATAATGAAAATGATGATATAAATGATCATGTTCATATTGATCATTTTAATGACACTCTTGAATATGATCTACATAAGAGTGACACTTTCGGTGGGAATAAGAGTTTTAGAACTGACATGTGGAATCAAGAAATAAGGAAAAAGAAATTGGTTTCATTACTTTTTCCTGATACAACAGTCATTAATCTAGTGAAAAGGAAGTTTAAGTCAAACATAGTTTATGAAAGGGTGAAATTGAGTCTCTTTTTTGGCCATCATGTTAAAGTTGGGAACTATGTTAAAGTCTTGGGTTCAACATTAGTATTTGGTCCTTGGAATAAGGAGAAACAAATAAAATGGGAAGATACCGGTTGGGTCAGTAATCTAGAGTGTAGAGGTATTCTTATTATGGAGATTGTTATACAATTAACAAACGAAAACAAGGTATGGGAAGTTGGTTTAGTTGCTATTAAACCAATAACACATTTATCTTTAGGGGCAAATGATGGTGTTGAATTGTACCAAAAGGTCCTAGAGAGTTGGAATGGTTTTAAGACATCAACACATCATTATTTGGTTCTGAATTTTGAGCTAACATCAACATCTTTGTCTATGCTGGAACAATCACTATCAAGGGAAGTAATAGCTGGACATGAAGCGTATGATCTTTTTATTGCTATTGCAGAATTTATTTGTGAATTCATACCCAATCTTTGGTTAGACAAAATTATGGTGTGGGTGCTGGGTTCTTTGTTTTTGCTTTCATCTGCCAAGGTACCAATACCTGATGCAAGGGCTGTCATAGTTAGAGGTTTCAGTGGTCACTATCATTCTGTAACTCAAGGGGCAATTCAAGAAGCAAATTATAAAGTTACACCTTGTTCTTTGAGAAAGGTCCAATTGAATACAAAAAAAAAATCCATTAAAGATATTGCACATGAATTTTTATTGCTATTACCAAGGGCAATTGGAATTCTAGGGGAAACTATAAGAAATCCACATTTATATCTTCACTTTCATCAGAATCTGAAATTCCAATTTCATAAGACTGGTTCGTATCCATTGTCGCCGCTCCTGTATTTGTTGTCTTGTGTTGATTCCACTCAATTGAATCCAATTTCAGAATCATTTCTTGCATCTCGGCCCTAAAGAATGCATTCTTCAATTTTAAACTTCTGCCATTATTGTGATGTGGCTTGAGAACTTCACTGATTCCGGGTTTCAGACCAGTAATAAAAAGATATACGACATAGTCTTCAGAAAAATCTTCAGGAATTTTGATCTTGCTAAGCAAGGTCTCAAATGCCTCACAATAATCGTTGACTGTACCTTCTTGCACTAGGGACATGAATTCTTCCATAGCTGAGTTCATGACGATTCCCGATTTCTTGATTTGTTGTTGCTTCGGTGAATTCGTCGCTCTTGATTTTGCTTAATGAAAAAACCCGTGTGTTGCCCTAATTTTGATGCCGAACGCCTCTTTTAATCGCTGTTGTATATCTTGATTGTTCTTGTTGCCCAAATTGTCACTTTCTTCTTTGATTTGTTGCCAACGATTGAAATCCTTTTGTTGGCCTAACCCCAGGTCAAGAGGAAGGATAGCTCTGATACCAATGATACGTGCAGATGTTTAGAGAGAGAATAGAGAGAGAAACTAAGAAGAATATTCATTCAATTCAACAATACCCCAATCTGTTACAACACACACACTATATAGCTACTCACTAACCACTAACCCCCTACACTATAGAACAATTACATCTAGCCCCCTTTACTTATTTTGACCCATAACAGTAGATGAGTAGTAATCATGTTGTAAACAGGCTAACCGGGTAGTTAAAATGGGTTAACGGGTCAACTTGTTCGATCAAACAGGTAGGCGGGTCAGCCATCAAATTAAACAGTCAACCCAAACATGACCTTTTTATTAAACAGGCTTGATATGACAACTCAAAATCTGATTATTTTTCATGTTGTGTATATTAACCTCAACGTTGTGGTCATCGCAAAAAGTTCAAATAAAAAGAGACGGTAAAATCAAAGCGGATTGAAGCCTCTCAAAGTCTACATTTAACGTATACAATCTTCTAATATTTTTTTTTAAATTCAAAACACTGAAATTGATATTAACATAATGTTATGAATTTACATCGAGACAGATGGTAAACGGACAACAAGCTACGCCGCTACCCTGTTTTGAATAACAATTTAATCAAAATTGTTATTATTTAAATGATTAAATTGTTATTATTTAAACAAAGTCTGGATCACCCACCTGGTTTTGAGCCATGGTTCAACCCGAACCTGTTACCCAACCCGCTCCCCACGGTTTATGCAACAACTATGGAACACAAAACACTGTATTTTTTAATCTTTTACGTACTTAAATCTAACGAGTTATGTTTCATCTCTAATGAGTTGATGGGAAATTCGTGTAAAATGAATCGAAAGACTTTGAAACCACCCAAATATATATTTTTAATCCATAAAACTTCAATGATCATTTATTCGAAAATCATATTTTGCAGATAATAATAAGTTACAAACTTGGAAAAAAATGGTTTGCATACCAAACAATGACATATATTGACCCGAACTTAATTGTACTTCTCGGTGTCTCTCTATAGCTCTACAGTGGTTGGAGAAAGAGTCAAATGTAACCATCAGGCGCAAAGACTGTTACGATGGATATATAGGTTCCATGGAAGAAGATGGTTCAAATGTATTTGTTGACTGGGTCAAAAACAATAACATCCAAACAGTAAGTATTTCCGAATACGTATGATTTCCCGAACAGATAACGATACAAATCACGGAACCTTGACCACTAACTGCTGCTCTAACACCATCTCATTGTTTATTCTTGTTCAAGTTATTGGTGGCAGGAGTATGCACCGACATATGTGTGCTTGATTTTGTGTGCTCCACGTTATCAGCAAGAAACCGCGGTTTTCTTCCACCATTGAAAGACGTGGTGGTGTATTCCCGTGGTTGTGCCACCTTTGATTTCCCGGAGTCGGCTGCAAGAGAGACTAAGGATGCCCTGACTCATCCCCAGGTATAAACAATTTACACTCAAGTATTCTGGTAATTTAATTGTAAATATTAAAACATACAACTTTATTTTATTTATTTATTTTGCATTTAAATAGATATGGAAAGTATAAAATTGATAAGTGACTGAATGATGATTGTTTGACAGGAGATAATGCAGCATATGGGTTTGTACATGGCTAAAGGAAGAGGAGCAAAAATAGCAAAGGATGTGTCTTTTGGTGCACTAAAGTAAAATGAAACCAATATTAATAGTAATCTACTTTGTGTAATAAACATATTAAGAAAGCTTGCATCACTAATGTTTGTAAGATATATGTTTCAAGTGTGTTAGTTCAACCACTTTTGACATAATTTCAATGCAACTTCTGTTTTGTTTTCTGCTGTGGATTTTTTTTTTTTAATTTTTTTTAGATCATTATTTGATTGAATTCTTTTAAACTAATCAATGGATTATGAACATTCATACATAACGCTAAATTTGCTTCACTTAGAACATTCCATCATACGGTGGACATTTAACTTTTTTACGACTCTAAGGTGGTGTTTGTTTTTCTAAAAAAGATTTACGCAAACTCTTCTTTCTACAACGCACAGACATTGTCATCTACAGACTGTTTGTTTTTGCCCTTCTTGGTGTAGACTTAGCCCGGCCCCTTTTAAGAGATCTAAGGTCTACAGAGGCTTAACACCACCACCCACAATCGTCTACCACCACCGTCCACCACCACCACCACCATGACCACTATTCGTACACCACCACCAGTTTATATTAGAAATCTACATACGATAGAAAACAAACAATCTTTTTTTTGCAGACTGCAGGGGTTTAATCCACCTCTTCTTCTACAGATGTTTGCAAATGTAGTTTGTAGACTGCAGACATTTTACCTCTTAAAAAAAACAAACTCCACCTAAATTTTACCGTTTCTAGATCATTTTCAACTTTCAAGTATCTTAGAAGGGCTAATAAGTGAACCATGAGTCAAAACCAACTGAAACTAGTTTATAAAAAAAAAAAACAATGTACAAGACAAAAAGGCAACAAAATTTGAACTTTCTCTATTGAGGACTTATTATCAAGACTGATTGATTTAGATGTTGGGATGCAGTAACCAACTTACATACATCAAATGAGGCGTCCCCTCCCTAGATAACACATGTTAATTACATCGGTCATTGACTCTAATGGAAGACTAACTACACCTCCTTGCTTCACTCTTAGGATTCCACAAGTCATCTGACACTGCAACACAATGAGAAAAAAAATACATAAACAAACAAAAAGACTTTATTTTTGCACTTTTTCTCATCTCGGGCATGCGCTTCATGCCTTTTTTTTGTGCCTTAATGACGAGTATCGTATGTTGAGTACATTAAGTGGTCAGTTTTTAGCACTTGTTTTCAACTCCACTTGCATCACCAAAACATAGTTTATACCAAGTTACTATATTTCATCACCAACTTGATTCAAAATTTAGCGAAACCGATCGTTTCTAAAAAAATACTCACACTATGAATGTATTTGCTAAAAATTGGTAAATGAAGAGCGTACCTATACGATCTTAACCAGCTAGAAAAAAAGATTTGTGAAGATTCATGTACAAAGAGCATCTTACTCCTGCAGGCTAAGCTGATTAAAGAACACCAAGAAATGGGACTCAGGGGCCCAGTATACAAACCCAACAACAGGACCACCATTAATGTACTGCAGATAAAAAATAAATAAAAGTTGACATCAATAATTTAGTAAATATTCTCAAAATCAAGTCGACAAAAAAGCAGGCACCTTTCCGTCCAAAATAACAAGTTCACCATCAACCCATCGCGGATTTTGAAATCCCGGGTCTGCAAGCCTCCCTTGTCCCCGATATCGAGCGATCTGAATTACCAAAACAATCTCAAAAAGCTCAAAAAAAATATGATATAATGAATATTTAAATACTTGCCACTCCAAATTCTTCCGGGATGATGCCTCTATGAGGGAGCTGATACTTGGTACCAATTTTTGCACGAAATGCAACCTGTAGAGAAAATGATGTGAAATTGGCGTGTACGGTGTAAATGATTGTATAAAAAAGAAAGTGCAAAGTATACCTGTCCAGCTGGAACATAAGGATCCCCAGTAATCTTTACGGCTTCTACATACTCGTAAAACTCGAGATTTGAAAAATTCTTCATGTTACCATCTTCTTTCCATTGCCCGAATTTTCGTTTTAGATGAATCACCTCAGAAGTGTATATCCCATGTGCACCAACATATAATCCTGCCAAAAACGTTTGATAATACGGCTATAGAATTTGAATGTAAACATTTAAAATCTGGTTGGCAGCGAATGAAATGTAATCAAATTCAATTATAATCCTTTGTAGATTTCTGTTTGGTTCAAAGATTCAGTTTTAAAATTGAAATATAGTTTAACTGTGGATGACAATAAAAGTAAACATTACCCAGTATGGAATTTTATAATTTTTTTGCTACATAATATATGCTATAAATATGCTATTTTGTCACTTTGGCCCCCCACCTTTGGCATTAACCAACTTCAGCCCCTCGGCTTTAATAATGACATGTAGCCCCTCAACTTTAATAATAAATAACTTTAGCCCCTCAATTTTTAATAATAAACAACTTTAGCCCCTCAACATTAATAGTGACACGTTTAGCACCTTAACTACATCAAACAACTTTAGCCCACCAACTTTGATAACGACATGTTTAGCCCCTTAACTAAAACAACATTAGCCCCTCAACTTCAATAATAAACAACTTTAGCCGCTCACCTTTAATAATGTGACATGTCTAGCCCCTCAACTTTAATAATGACATGTTTAGCACCTTAGCTAAAACATCAAACAACTTTAACTCTCCCAACTCGCGATTTGCTTATTTTTATCTATGTTTCAAACCCGTTGTGGAGAGCGGGTGGTAACCAACTAGTTTATAGAAAGAAGAAAACATTTGAACGTGTTTTAAAAATATGAGTATAATTCTTTCAACTACCATTTATTTACATTGGTTCCCAAAAAAATTTTGAAAATCCAATATTGCAACCAGATAAGTCATGGAATCTTGAATTCCAATTCTGCAAACTCTTACCATTTAAAGGATCACGATTAGAGGGAAGCTCGATTCTGTTAAACGTTGTAGATCCAGATAAAGGTTGACGGTTTTGAGCCTGACTAAGGCTGAGATTTATCAACCGATTCACATCTTTAAGCACCTGAAAAACAAAAAAAAAAAAAACATCAACTCTTCTAAAGATTTGACTTTACGCAATAGTCAAAACATTTAATCATGGAATTGAGGCTGACCTTCATGGGTATCTTTCCTGTTCCAATATATTTGGCAAAGTTAACCATAACAGTGTCGATACTACGAGTACCTTGAATCTTAGCATCTTTCTGACTTAAAGATTGTGCATTGCCCGATTGATCATTTTCATCTTTTTGTATAGAGAAAGTGAATGACGAACGGTTTTTCTTTTCAAGCTTAGCCGGCACTCGAACTAAATCTTTATGAGATGCATCATTGGACACTTTTTGTGCTAAACCACCAACGACCACTTTGACCGCAATTTGCCTATCATTTTCCCCATCAATTATGGTATTACCAGCATCAATATCAATATCAATATCATATTCATTTTCAACACCATCAGTTTCATCTTTGGCTTCCTCTGTATCCTCGCCCTCATCCTCATCAACATCATCGTCATCTTCTTCTTCATCTTCTTCATCAATAATTTGTTCAACCACTTTCGATATTAAATCCCGGTCTATTTTTCCTGGCGATGTCACATTCATAACCTTAATTTTCACATCTTTTGCACCGGGAATTATATCCCGCAGAATATTCTCGAAACTATATTCTTCATCATCTGTATCTTCATTATCTTTTGCAAATACATCACCTTTGTCACCCATGGGGTCCACGGTATTCATGGTGTTGATGATACTAACACCAGGTGACTTGGAGGAATAAATTGAAAAATCCTGAGGACCCCCTTTACGTTTGAGGTATACAGCCTGATTATGCAAATTAAATCCCATAATAAATACATGCTTAAATTAAGTTAAGGATGACGAAATTTAACAGAAACTGAGCCGTATAACGAAAGCTACCTGATGCTTGTATTCTCCTTTTTCGTTCATTGTAATAAATATCTCGAACAAAGGGGCACCATCTGCGGCCTTGGCAAGCTGCCTGAAATTCAAAGATAACAGCTGAACAGTGGAACTCTCATATATATATATATATATATATATATATATATATATATATATATATATATATATATATATACACACACATATATATATATATATATATATATATAGAGAGAGAGAGAGAGAGAGGCGGGTTATTGTACAATTCGCCTTAACGTACGATGCATACGCTATGAAAATATAACATGCAGCTTCACAAACCCGGACAACCGATATCATGCGGCTTCATAAACCCGGACAGCCTATAACATGTGGATTCACTAAAACCCGGACACCTATAACATGCGGATTCACAAAATGGGAAAATATAACATGTGGATTTCCTCTACTTCACAAACCCAGACACCTATAACATGCGGCTTAGCAAACTCGGGAAAATATAACATGCGGAATACTCATCGCGTATGCTCGTACGTTAAGGTCAATTGTATTTTACACTTTCTCTCTCTCTCTCTCTCTCTCTCTAGATATATATATATATATAGGGTGAGGTTCTAGAGCGAACACTAGTGTATTTGCTAACTAAGTGAACAAATCCTGGCCATTGATTTACATACATGTACGGCTAGGATTTCATCATTAAATCGTAAAATACACTAGTAAATTTTATCATCAAATCCTGGCCATTGATTTACACACGTGTATGGCAAGGATTAGTTCGCTCAGTTTGCAAATACATTAGTGTTCACTCTTGAACCTAATCCAATATATATATATATATATAGAGAGAGAGACTGAGAGAGAGAGGAAGGTTAACGTAGAATAGCCCCTTAACGTGTGACGGTACACGACTTAATTACAAACGTTATCTGCATAATTACGAACATTACAATACATAACTACGCACGTTACTTGCGTAATTATGCATGGGTTGGGTTAAACCCTAATTACGCTCGTTACAATACATAATTACGCACGTTGTTTGCATAATACGCATGAATTGGGCTAAACCCTAATTACGCAGTTATTTGCATAATTGCGCACGTTATTTACATAATTACGCATGTTCTTTTGGCGGTCGCGCGTTAAGAGCCTTTTGTATTTTAACTTTCACTATATTTATATATATGTATGTATGTATATAACATGGTTTTTATGTAGATACCTGGGACTATAACTTCTTGCGAGGTATCTTCCGTGTTCTGCACTTATACGGATGATTCGACCATATGGGTCCTTGCTATCATCTGAAAATCCAGCCCACCAACCAACCTAGATTTCAACATGAATGAAATAAAGTAAATAATGTGAAAGCGAAGAAAAATAAAAAATGTAGTTCAAGATATCCATTACAAACGTGATAAGCAGATAGGAATCGCCAAACACATGAAAAGAACAAGCACACATAATAAAAAATCATCCGGAAAAATAAACGGACACGCGAATATTAAGCAACTTCAACCATGATATACAGTCGGCGGTGAGATGATAAAGCTCTACTTCATCTTATTAAAAATTCCAAATGTTAAGCAACTATTTCAAAACAGTATAGTAGAATCTCATAAGTACGGGATTACATCTGGTAATATTTATATTGCTCTCTAGAAAATCAATGAAATAACATAAATGACACGTCATCCCACTCGAACATGTTGTTTGGCCATAATCACACAGTGCTAAGTGAAACTTTCCTTTTGATGTGATAGTTTGGTAGGCCACTACCAAACATAAGAATGGTCCATAGAGAAACTATCACATATCTACAAAGCTTAAAACAGTATAGAATCAAGTGAGAGAGGTGTCATGCTAGTTATTCTACGTTATTTTTTTCCTTCCATGAGTGTGTAACACCTATGTTGCCTAACACAAATAAAATTCAAAATTGATGGAAAAATAATTACTCTTTAGAAAAACATCAATAATTACATTAAAATGGCCCAACAAGCAATATCAATAATAAAAATAGTGTAAAACGCAATGAATACATGACAATGGCAATTTTGAAAGCTCAATTAGAATAATTGATAAGAGAATATAACCTTTTTTCCTTCTTCAAACATAATATATTTGTTTACCACATAAATTCCTATTCTATTCAGTTTGTGACATGTTTCTTTTCTTACATGTATCAGAACTCATTCAACTGGTAAATGGTTGAAAACTAGAAATACCTCATAATGTATTATTACATATTTCTCCATGTAATCTTCTAGTTCTGTTTTAGTGCTTGTTTTTTACTTTCTTTTTGTCTTTAAAAAATGAAATATTACACCACTAATACACACAGGTTACTAACTTACTATAACCGAGTTATATTACAAGCTAGTGCTATATAATGATCATCATGATCATTTCAGAGTAAAATACAAAGAGCATATGCATGGGGATAACATAGTTGTTGTTATCTAAAACAAATTTAAGAAAGGCAAATTTTAGTTGTACTGTTCCATAACAAGCAAAATCCACATTTTAATAGATATTTTAACACCCCTGTAACAAATTAATGCACATATTGCTTACTCAAACTTGTGCTTATACGGTTTGAGATCCGTAAGGACTAAGGACCGTGCGTATACAAGTAACATTCAATACCACCATATTTAAAGAGAATGATCATAACAACTCACCAAACCTGCACTAGCGTAATCTCGTACAAATGCTGCATCCTTGTAACGCTCCTCTTTTATGGCTTTCTGCACCAACAAGGTAGATCAGTACAGATATTGTGATTTTATATTTATTATTGCTCTTAACTTATAACATATTACATCATTTTCTTACATTCAACTGAGACATCACCCTGCCAACAGTATCATTATTAGCAGCTGCTGCAATTGCAACCTTGATCCTAGCAGCATCTTCATAGTCCTCATTGGCAACAGCATGCTTTAGTTGGGCCTATAACACAATACATGCCACAACTTCAACATTATAATAGTATCACAGAGATGGTAACCAATACGTTACAGAAACAATATATGTACACTAACGCCATAAAACATGTGTAGACACTATGAGATCATCTGTAACTGAATATAGCTTCAAACTACGTACTTTCAACATACTCTGTTTACATAATTTTAATCTCACTACCTACTGAATCCATCAATTTTACATATCATCACATCTCAATCCATCAATTTACATAGCATCGCATCTCAATCTTGACTAGCAAACCCTAACAATAGTTTATGAACTCAATAACAACGCTATCACAGTCTCACAGAGATGCTAATCAATGCATTATCGACATAATATAGGTACATTAACACCACAAAGCCTGTGTGTAATAATATTTTCAACTTAACAGTTTCCTTACATAATAATACTATCACAGAGATGGTAACCAATGCATTATTGAAACAATCTAGGTACACAGTACACTAACACCATAAAGCATCCGTAGACACTATGAGATCATCTGTGACTGAATATAGCTTCAATCTACATTATTTTAACTTACTCTAATGCTCTGTTCACATAACTTCAATCTCAATACCTACTGAATCCATCAAATTTACGCATCATCACATCTCAATCTTGACTAGCAAACCCTACCAATAGTGCCTGAACTCAATAACAACGCTATCACAGTCACACAGAAATGCTAGTAAACAATGCATTATACACATAATCCAGGTACATTAACACCATAAAGCATGTCTGTAATAATACTTCCAACTTGACGTTTCGATTTTAATTACACAGTACTATAACAACTACATACTTTTAATCTCATTACCTATCGAATCCATCAAGTTACCACACCATCACATCTTAATAATAACTATCAAACCCTATCAAATAATCCAAACAACAATCAACCCGAACAATCTCAACATAATACTGTCATTCATCACAATTTCAGCATGCTTTAGGTGTACTAAATTCATCAAATTTACATAGCACCACATCTCAATCTCAACTATCAACAACCAAACCCTAACAAACAGTCCAAACCACAATACCTGCAACTACGAAACAATAACACCTTAAAGCATGTGTGTACTTACATACTTTCAATCTCACCACCTACATATTTCATCAACTTTACAAACTATCACATCTCAATCATAACTCTCACATCAATGCATTATAAACATAATCTCGATCATAGCTCTCACATCAATGCATTAACCATTGGGTGTCAGCCCAGTGGCCACCGACCCCCACCTTAAAACCGGCCCGAGGACACTCGAGGTCATGGGTTCGAAACATGTTTCAGCCCCTCGGGTTGGCAGGGGTTTCACCGCCAGGCAGTGTTGTCGGGTCGCTAGCTTGGGAAGGGGGATCCCTTCCGCGGTCGGGGTACCGTGCATCTACCCTTATAAACATAATCTAGGTAAACTAACACCATGAATTCAACACTTCTGCATATACTATCACATTCACATCCCAATCTTAACTATTAAACCCTAACAAACAGTCCAAACACCAATCTCCACACTCAGTTTGACATAACAAGACTGCTGAATTCATCAATTTGACATAACAACACAACTCAATCATAACTATCAAACCCTAACAAACAGTCGAAAACAAAAATCTCCAAGCACAATACCTGCAACAACAACACAATCCGCTCCTTTTCATCCACCTCATCAAAATGCTTCTTCCACCGCTCCCAATCCCAAACCTCATCTCCATCCACCACAACCTCACCGTCCTTCTTCACCTCACCACTCTCCACCTGAACAATATTCTTCCTAACATAATCATCAAACCACTTAATCACACTCCTAACATTCTGCTGAATCACCTCGTCCCACCGGATAGGGCTTTCGTCATCCATCGGGTTGCTTCCGTCATCGAAGCTTTTGTGAGATCGACAAATTGTTGAAGAATCCAAAACCCTAGGGGCGGAGTGAGTGAATAGATTGGAGGAATAGGTTGGGGTAGGGTTTGATCGAGAAGTGTGTGTGAATTTGGGGGTGGTGTAGGTGTGGGTGAGTTTGTGGAGAGTGTGAAGGGGATCGGAGATGCGTACGGAGGGTGGGAAGTTTGGGGGAGAGACAGACGCCATCGGAGAGAAGTGAGTGGGGTTTGTAGGATATTAGAAAAGATAAGGATGTAGTGTGTGTGTTTTTGTTGGGGGTGGGGTGGGATCAAGTGGAGCAGCCGGTAACACGTGGATTTTGGTATCTATGCCAACTTAAAAAAAGTGTAAGAAAATGAGAGAGAGTGTTTGGTATGCAGGAATGAAATGTATCATTATGAGGGAGTGAAGAAATTGGTGTTTGGTTGGTTAATGGAATGGAATGGAATCACCCAATCCATAAGACATTTCATTCACTCAAAATCATTCTATCTACTTCTTGGGTCTGTTTGGTATGGGGTAATGGAATGGACGAAGGAATGGAATGGACAAGGTAATGGAATGGACGAGGGAATGCAATGGATCATTACCATTCCATGTCTTGTTTGTTTACCATGTGTGAATGAAATGAATTATTATTGTGTATTGTTCGGTAGGCAAGAAAAAACGGAGTAATAAAATAAGCGATGAGTGGTGGTGGTGGTCGGTGGTAGTAATTATGGGTGGTTATAGGTGGCGGTGGTGGGTGTCGACGGCGGCGATGGGTGGTGGTGGTCGCGGCGAGTGGCGGTGCAACGGTGACGACGAGTGGTGGTGGTGGCAAGGTGGTCGTTGGTGGTGGGTGGCAGTAGAGATGGCGGTGGGTGGCGGCGGCAACGGCGGTTGGTGGTTACGATTGCAGTGACGTTGACGATGGTGGTGGGCGGCGGCGGTGAGTGGCGTTGGCGGTTGGTCGCGGTTGTGGGTGATAACGGTGGCAAGTGGGTGGCGGCGGCGACGGTGGTTGTCGGGGTGAGGTGGTGGCGGGTGGCGGCGATGGCGTCAGTGGTGGGTGGTGGTGGTGGTGGGTTTTGGCGAAGGTGGTGGATTGTGGTGTTGTTGATGAATGGTCTAAGAGGGGATGGAATGGAAAAAAAAACATGGGGTGTGGAAGGAATGATTTTGAGGGAATTGAATGCCTTTTGGAATGGGTGATTCCATTCCATTGACCAACCAAACACCATTTTCTTTATTCCCTCGTAATCATCCATTCCGTTCCATCTCTTATTCCTTCATACCAAACACTACCCTTATGTTTTTTCCATTACATCCTATCTAGCACCATTCATCACCAACACCAAAACCCACCACCTTCGCCACCACCGACGCCATCGTCGCCTCCACCCACAACCTGTCAACGCCTCTGCCGCCACCCCCGACAGCCACCACCGCTGCCGCCACCCACCCGCCACCGTTGCCACCCACCGCCACCACCGACCACCATCGCCGCCGATGCTAGTCGTCGCCGCCACCCACCACCACCGTCGACACCGCCACAACCAACCACCGCCACCACCACCCACCGATGGAGGGCTATCTTTAGACTTTGATTTATTGATAGTGGTTCTTCTAGGCACATGACAGGAGACATGTCTCAGTTGAATGTCATAAAAGTAAATGACGGAGGATGTGTCAACTTCGCAAAGGAGAATCCAGAAATTTCACCAGGAAGAGCACGGTCAATAATGGAGTTCTCCTTTTTTCAGACGTCAATTAATTCTCGGAGCTGAAGGACAGCCTGTTGAACACATCACAGATGCACAACATAGGAATGCAGGTTCTCTTCACTTAGAGTGACTCGCTATTTCGTTCTTCGACCAATTCAGAAGCCAGTTTCTGAACCTGCAATAGTTATCCCTGATGGTGTAGTTCGTAACACTGAAGTCTCCTCAGGACCCTCAAATGTTCAAGGAATTTCTCTGTTTCTGGGAGCAATTCCCTCAAATTGCATTGTAGATCCACCAGTGATCAACATCGTTGCTGCATCAAATGAGGGGGGGAGCAATCTGGTATAATATCTAGAAGTTTTTCAATCTCAAGCTACTGGTGTGCTATCCCACAGCAAATCAGGATGCATCAACTCAAGACTATTCAGAAACAAACAAGATGACCCCGACGTGATAGTGAGAAACAAGGCACGATTGGCAGTTCAAGGTTTGAACAAGTTGAAGGTCCGGATCTTGGAGAGATACACGCATTGATGGCACATCTAAAGGCCATTCGTATTTTTGGATGATGAGAAAGAAGTTCGTAATTCACTCATTGGGAGAAGTAAAAAAGTTTTGCTTTTGGGTCTGCAAGTTCGTCAAAACAATAAAGGAATCTTGTTTCACCAAAGTAAATGCATTCACGACGTTCTTGTAAAATTCAGCATGATAGACCCAGGGACAATAGACTCCCAAATTGCAGAGTGGTCGTTATTGTTTGAGGACCCTGAAGGAAGCCATGGTAATCAGACAGTGTATCGATCTATGACCGGTTCACAGATGTACTTGACTGCAAGCCGATCAGACACCATGTCTGCCGTTTGATAGTGTGCTCGTTATCAGGCTAATCCTTAACTCTCTTATCTAATTATTGTTAAAAGAATATTTAGATATCTGAGGGGAGCTCCTAAACTCGAACTCTGGCATCCTAGAGATTCAAAATTTGATTTATTTGCTTTTTCAGATAGCAACTTTGGAGGGACAGACAGGGATAGATAATCTACATCAGTTGGGTACCAATCCTTGGGGAACAGACTCATCTCTTGGCAGTGTAAGAAGCAGCAAACTGTATCTCTCTCCACCACGGAAGCAGAGCATGTTACAGCATCTGCCTGTCACTCCAGGTTCTTTGGATACAACTTCAGCTGAAGGATTACGGTTTGACTTATTTAAACTATACTTCTTATGTTTGATAATGATGCCGTTATCCAGTTTTTTCAAAACCCTGTCTTTTCTCTAAAACCAAGCACACTGATATCAAGGGGTACTTAATTCAAGATTGCCATGACAGAGAATTGTTAAACTCAAACAGATCCACACTAATGCTAATTCAACGGATCCTTTTTACAAAACCTGTCAGCATCTCGAGATTCAATGTGCTTGTTGATCTTTTGAAAATGATGCGTATCACCGATTGAGCGACCAAAAAAAAACTAGTGAAAATAAATAAGTAAATCTTCGCATAAAGTGTGATGCACAAATTTAGGGGGGAGAGACATTTATGTACATACGCATTGTTTGAGGGGGAGAAAAGGTTGCTGGGAAATGAAATGAATTTTCGTGCTAAAGAACTTGATTAACACATGTAAGGTTTCAATGCTGAACAGGGAGGATCCACTGCGATGTGTTGATAGGTCGAACGCTCGAAAAGCAAAAAGAAGCCAAGTGATATAAACATAATGGACTGGTCATCTCATGGGTAACAGACCAGCGGTGTATGATTTCGTGGTCTTAAATCCTGCGTTGATAGATAGCCAACGTCTGAGGTTTCGGGTCTTTATGCTGATGAATCATCCGGGATATTAGGGTTGTCCCTCTGTTGCTTCTAGATTATATGCAGACCTGGGCAAAGTCAGGATATCTTGAAAAAGAGCCACAAAAGGGCCAAAACCTGAAAACGGAAGAAAATCTCACTAAAAGGATAATTCTGTGTGCTATTAAAGCCAAATCCGTACCGTTAAAGGTATCTGTCTCGCCCTCGTCAGAACTTCTCTAGTCTCTCTGCTGTACGGAAGTACTGACCTGTTCACCAGGAAGTCTGGCGTTGAAAAACTTAAGGATGATCTTAGTATACTCACCCGCTATGATGAACTGTTGTGCTTACCTTGATCGCGGGGGTAT